>NW_027671376.1:0-91807 GCF_964165515.1 Mesoplodon bidens
ACAACAGAGCTACAGAGCCAAGGGCACTTCCAGTCTAGGGAATATACCTTGGGAAAACTGAAAATCAATAAGACAGAGCCACCCCCAAATTTAGGGCTGCACTGCTTACAAGAACCTCAACTTGGGTACACCTTAAATATCCCAGGAAATATAAAAATGGTTCAAAAAACTGTGGTATTTATGTACGATGGAATATCCCTCATCCATGAAATCAATGTCATAAGACCAGGAGCAGCAAAGTGAGTGGATTCAGGTACGATGATTCTAAGTGAAATAAGTCACACAGAAAAAGAAACTTATCATAAGATATCACTTATGAAGATCCTGTAAACATGGCTACACATGAACTGAGTTAGGAAAGAGAACAGAGTCTCACATTTAGAAAACACTCTTATGTCTCCTTAAGGGGAAATGAGAGGTGGTGTGATGCATAAAACCAGTGTTTGATATAAGCACAGGTACCATTTCGAAAACCAACTGTGGAATAGACAAGACCTACCCCTTCCTCAGTGAAAGGGACTCAAAACCCCATATTTCCCGCAGAGGAATAGATCTGACTAGTAAGAATCTTAAAACCTATGTATTGATATGTCTCTGTAAGGGAATCAAGTGTGTCTAGACTGGCATAAACATGGCAGCGAGAATCAGCTCAAACCCAGTATAAAAAGGAATTTCAAAAACAAAACCAAAAAACAGGGAAATTCTTTACATTACCTTCAGGGTCTCCGATGAAACCTGGAATGACCCTATCTACAATGACAGCTGGATGTGGCATAAGGCAGGACACATGGGACTGAGAGGTTTGGTGAGATTGGGTGAGCCAATGCAGACCTTTTAATGCATAATTTGTGGCCCCAATTCCATGGTTCCCAACTCTCCATGTTGAAGGGAATATTAATACAGCTCTAAATTGTACTGGAAACCTAGAGAATGGACACACTGTGAATACAAAAGGTTTCTAAAACTCAACGAGTAGTCCCTCTCCTGGTGGTCCGGTTTGACTTTCCAACTGCTTTACTATCAAACTCCCCACTTGGAGAGACAACCCGTTTAACCTCCTGGTTCGCACAGGTTGCCAATTTGGCAGAGGATGGAAGGGAAGAGGGAGATCCAATGAGAGAATAGCTGTTAGGCATTTGGACGGGCACATGTCACACTAATTTCCCGGCAGGAAGAAGAATTTACCAGAGTCTCAGCCACCCACCGGGATCCAGTATAGGTCCTGAACCAAAATTTTGGACTTGCGTACAGCTCACAAAAAACGAGTTGAAAAACGGAGCTCACGGGCACAGCAATTCACAAACTGGCAGAGTAATAAAGGACAATTATCATCCAAAAATCTGTTGAGGGAAGGCAACGAGGCGGACTTGAAAGCGAGGCAGAATAGCAGGAAACAGATTTCAAGAGGTATGTTGGAATCGCCTTTAAAGCACAGGAAGAATGGCACAACATCGACAATGACGCACTGGGCCAAAAAGGGCGTATGCGTTTTCTCCTGAATATGTTCAGGAGAAAACGCATACGCCCTTTTTGGCCAAGCAAGCAAGCGGGCAATGTAAATCTGCACTACAAAGAAGTATCACTTCCCACCGGTCAAAAGGGACATCCACAAAATCTGTAAAAACCAGAAAGGCAAGACAGGCCCTGGAGAACAGGGAGCCTTGTTATGCTGATGGGCGGGATGTAAATTGCCTACTGCCTCACTGGAGGAGTGCATTGCGTTCCCTAAAACAAGTAAACAACAGAGCTACAGAGAGAAGGGCACTTCCAGTCTAGGGAATATACCTTGGGAAAACTGAAAATCAATAAGACAGAGCCACCCCCAAATTTAGGGCTGCACTGCTTACAAGAACATCAACTTGGGTACACCTTAAATATCCCAGGAAATATAAAAATGGTTCCAAAAATTGTGGTACTTATGTACGATGGAATATCCCACTGACATGAAATCAATGTCATAAGACCAGGAGCAGCAAAGTGCGTGGATTCAGGTACGATGATTCTAAGTGAAATAAGTCACACAGAAAAAGAAACTTATCATAAGATATCACTTATGATGATCCCGTAAACATGGCTACACATGAACTGAGTTAGGAAAGAGAACAGAGTCTCACATTTAGAAAACACTCTTATGCCTGCTTAAGGGGGAAGGAGAGGTGGGGTGATGCATAAAACCAGAGTTTGACATAAGCACAGGTACCATTTCTAAAACCAACTTTGGAATAGACAAGACCTACACCTACCTCAGTGAAAGGGACTCAAAACCCCATATTTCCCGCAGAGGAATAGATCTGACTAGTAAGAAACTTAAAACCTATGTATTGATATGTCTATGTAAGGGAATCAAATGTGTCTAGACTGGCATAAACATGTCAGCGAGAATCAGCGCAAACCCAGTATAAAAAGGAATTTCAAAAACAAAACCAAAAAACAGGGAAATTCTTACAATTCCTTCAGGGTCTCTGATGAAACCTGGAATGACCCTATCTCCAATGACAGCTGGAAGTGGTATAAGGCTGGACACTTGGGACTGAGAGGATTGGTGAGATTGGGTGAGCAAATGCAGACCATTTAAAGCAAAAATGCACGGCCCCCATTCCATGGGTCCCAACTCTCCATGTTGAAGGGAATATTACTACAGCTATAACATGTTTGGGAAACCAAGAGAATGGACACACAGTGAATACAAAAGGTTTCTAAAACTCAACGAATAGTCCCTCTCCTGGTGCTCCGGTTTGACTTTCCAACTGCTTTACTATCAATCTCCCAAATTGGAGAGACAGCCCCTTTAACCTCTTGGTTCGCACAGGTTGCCAATTTCGCAGGGGATGGAAGGGAAGTGGGAGAACCAATGAGAGAATAGCTGTTAGGCATTGGGACGGGCACATGTCACTCTAATTTCCCGGCAGGAGGAAGAATTACCCAGAGTCTCAGCCACCCACCGGGAACCAGTATAGGTCCTGAACCAAAATTTTGGACTTGCGTACAGCTCACAAAAAACGAGCTGAAAAATGGAGCTCAGGGGCACAGCAATTCACAAACTGGCAGAGTAATAAAGGACAACTATCATCCAAAAATCTGTTGAGGGAAGGAAACGAGGCGGAATTGAAAGCGAGGCAGAATAGCAGGAAACAGATTTCAAGAGGTTCGTTGGAATTGCCTTTAAAACACAGGAAGAGGGGCACAACTTCGACAATGACGCACTTGGCCAAAAAGGGCGTATGAGTTTTCTACTGAATATATTCAGGAGAAAACGCATACGCCCTTTTTGGCCAAGCAAGGAAGCGGGCAATGCAAATCTGCACTACAAAGAAGTATCATTTCACACCGGTCAAAAGGGACATCCACAAAATGTGTAAAAACCAGAAAGGCAAGACAGGCCCTGGAGAACAGGGAGCCTTGTTATGCTGATGGTCGGGATGTAAATTGCCTACTGCCTCACTGGAGGAGTGCATTGTGTTCCCTAAAACAAGTAAACAACAGAGCTACAGAGCCAAGGGCACTTCCAGTCTAGGGAATATACCTTGGGAAAACTGAAAATCAATAAGACAGAGCCACCCCCAAATTTAGGGCTGCACTGCTCACAAGAACCTCAACTAGGGTACACCTTAAATATCCCAGGAAATATAAAAATGGTTCAAAAACTGTGGTATTTATGTCCGATGGAATATCCCTCAGCCATGAAATCAATGTCATAAGACCAGGAGCAGCAAAGTGAGTGGATTCAGGTACGATGATTCTAAGTGAAATAAGTCACACAGAAAAAGAAACTTATCATAAGATATCACTTATGAAGATCCTGTAAACATGGCTACACATGAACTGAGTTAGGAAAGAGAACAGAGACTCACATTTAGAAAACACTCTTATGCCTGCTTAAGGGGAAAGGAGAGGTGGGGTGATGCATAAAACCAGAGTTTGATATAAGTACTGGTACCATTTCTAAAACCAACTGTGGAATAGACAAGACCTACACCTTTCTCAGTGAAAGGGACTCAAAACCCCATATTTCCCGCAGAGGAATAGATCTGACTAGTAAGAATCTTAAAAACTATGTATTGATACGTCTCTGTAAGGGAATCATGTTTGTCCAGACTGGCATAAACATGGCAGCGAGAATCAGCTCAAACCCACTATAAAAAGGAATTTCAAAAACAAAACCAAAAAACAGGGAAATTCTTTACATTTCCTTCATGGTGTCTGATAAAACCTGGAATGACCATATCTACAATGACAGCTGGATGTGGCATAAGGCTAGACACTTAAGACTGAGAGGATTGGTGAGATTGGGTGAGCAAATGCAGACACTTTAAAGCAAAAATGCATGGCCCCCACTCCATGGGTCCCAACTCTCCATGTTGAAGGGAATATTACTACAGCTATAACATGTACGGGAACCCTAGAGAATGGACACAGGGTGAATACAAAGGGTTTCTAAAACTCAACGAGTAGTCCCTCTCCTGGTGCTCCGGTTTGACTTTCCAACTGCTTTACTATCAATCTCCCAACTTGGAGAGACAACCCCTTTAAACTCCTGGTTCGCACAGGTTGCCACTTTGGCAGAGGATGGAAGGGAAGAGGGAGAACCAATGAGAGAGTAGCAGTTAGGCATTTGGACGGGCACATGTCACTCTAATTTCTCGGAAGGAAGAAGATTTAACCAGAGTCTCAGCCACCCACCGGGAACCAGTATAGGTCCTGAACCAAAATTTTGGACTTGCGTACAGCTCACAAAAAACGAGTTGAAATATGGAGCTCAGGGGCACAGCAATTCACAAACTGGCAGAGTAATAAAGGACAACTATTGTCCAAAAATCTGTTGACGGAAGGCAACGATGCGGACTTGAAAGCGAGGCAGAATAGCAGGAAACAGATTTCTAGAAGTACGTTGGAATCGCCTTTAAAGCACAGGAACAGGGGCACAACTTCGACAATGACGCACTTGGCCAAAAAGGGCGTGTGCGTGTTCTCCTGAATATAATCAGGAGAACACGCATACGCCCTTTTTGTCCAAGCAAGCAAGCGGGCTATGCCAATCTGCACTACAAAGAAGTATCACTTCCCACCGGTCAGAAGGGACATCCACAAAATGTGTAAAACCAGAAAGGCAAGACAGGCCCTGGAGAACAGGGAGCCTTGTTATGCTGATGGGTGGGATGTAAATTGCCAACTGCCTCACTGGAGGAGTGAATTGCATTCCCTAAAACACGAAAACAACAGAGCTACAGAGCCAAGGGCACTTCCAGTCTAGGGAATATACCTTGGGAAAACTGAAAATCAATAAGACAGAGCCACCCCCAAATTTAGGGCTGCACTGTTTACAAGAAACTCAACTTGGTTACACCTTAATTATCCCAGGAAATATAAAAATGGATCAAAAAACTGTGGTATTTATGTACGGTGTAATATCCCTCAGCCATGAAATCAATGTCATAAGACCAGGAGCAGCAAAGTGAGTGGATTCAGGTACGATGATTCTAAGTGAAATAAGTCACACAGAAAAAGAAACTTATCATAAGATATTACTTATGAAGATCCTGTAAACATGGCTACACATGAAGTGAGTTAGGAAAGAGAACAGAGTCTCACATTTAGAAAACACTCTTATGCCTGCTTAAGGGGAAAGGAGAGGTGGGGTGATGCATAAAACCAGAGTTTGATATAAGCACAGGTACCATTTCTAAAACCAACTGTGGTATAGACAAGACCTACACCTTCCTCAGTGAAAAGGGCTCAAAACCCCATATTTCCCACAGAGGAATAGATCTGACTGGTAAGAATCTTAAAACCTATGTATTGATATGTCTCTGTAAGGGAATCAAGTGTGTCTAGAGTGGCATAAACATGGCAGCGAGAATCAGCACAACCCCACTATAAAAAGGAATTTCAAAAACAAAACCAAAAAACAGGGAAATTCTTTACAATTCCTTCAGGGTCTCTGATGAAACCTGGAATGACCCTATCTACAATGACAGCTGGATGTGGCATAAGGCTGGACACTTGGGACTGAGAGGTTTGGTGAGATTGGGTGAGGAAATGCAGACCCTTTATAGCAAAAATACATGGCCCCCATTCCATGGGTCCCAACTCTCCATGTTGTAGGGAATATTACTACAGCTATAACATGTACGGGAAACCTAGAGAATGGACACACTGTGAATACAAAGGGTTTCTAAAACTCAACGAGTAGTCCCTCTCCTGGTGCTCCGGTTTGACTTTCCAACTGCTTTACTATCAATCTCCCAACGTGGAGAGACAACCGCTTTAAACTCCTGGTTCGCACAGGTTGCCAATTTGGCAGAGGATGGAAGGGAAGAGGGAGACCCAATGAGAGAGTAGCTGTTAGGCATTTGGACGGGCACATGTCACTCTAATTTCCCGGCAGGAAGAAGAATTAACCAAAGTCTCAGACACCCACCGGGAACGAGTATAGGTCCTGAACCAAAATTTTGGACTTGCGTACAGCTCACAAAGAACGTGTTGATAAATGGAGCTCAGGGGCACAGCAATTCACAAACTGGCAGAGTAATAAAGGACAACTATCGTCCAAAACTCTGTTGAGGCAAGGTAACGAGGCGGACATGAAAGTGAGGCAGAATAGCAGGAAACAGATTTCAAGAGGTACGTTGGAATCGCCTTTAAAGCACAGGAAGATGGGCACAACTTCGACAATGACGCACTTTGCCAAAAACGGCGTATGCGTTTTCTGCTGAATATATTCAGGAGAAAACACATACGCCCTTTTTGGCCAAGCAAGCAAGAGGGCAATGCAAATCTGCACTACAAAGAAGTATCATTTCCCACCGGTCAAAAGGGACATCCACAAAATGTGTAAAGCCAGAAAGGCAAGACAGGCCCTGGAGAACAGGGAGCCTTATTCTGCTGATGGCCGGGATGTAAATTGCCAACTGCCTCACTGGAGGAGTGCATTGTGTTCCCTAAGGCAAGTAAACAACAGAGCTAGAGAGCCAAGGACACTTCCAGTCTAGGGAATATACCTTGGGAAAACTGAAAATCAATAAGACAGAGCCACCCCCAAATTTAGGGCTGCACTGCTTACAAGAACATCAACCTGGGTACACCTTAAATATCCCAGGAAATATAAAAATGGTTCAAAAAATTGTGGTATTTATGTACGATGGAATATCCCTCAGCCAAGAAATCAATGTCATAACACCAGGAGGAAGAAAGTGAGTGGATTCAGGTACGAAGATTCTAAGTGAAATAACTCACACAGAAATAGAAACTTATCATAAGATATCACTTATGAAGATCCTGTAAACATGGCTACACATGAACTGAGTTAGGAAAGAGAACAGAGTCTCACATTTAGAAAACACTCTTATGCCTGCTTAAGGGGGAAGGAGAGGTGGGGTGATGCATAAAACCAGAGTTTTATATAAGTACAGGTACCGTTCGAAAAACCAACTATGGAATAGACAAGACTTACACCTTCCCCAGTGAAAGGGACTGACAACCCCATATTTCCCGCAGAGGAATAGATCTGACTAGTAAGAATCTTAAAACCTATGTAATGATATGCCTCCGTAAGGGAATCAAGTGTGTCTAGACTGGCATAAACATGGCAGTGAGAATCAGCTCAAACCCACTATAAAAGGAATTTCAAAAACAAAACCAAAAAACTGGGAAATTCTTTAAAATTCTTTCAGGGTCTCTCATGAAACCTGGAATGACCCTATGTACAATGAAAGCTGGATGTGGCATAAGGCTGGACACTTGGGACTGAGAGGATTGGTGAGATTGGGTGAGCAAATGCAGACCCTATAAAGCAATAATGCATGGCCCCCATTCCATGGGTCCCAACTCTCCAGGTTGAAGGCAATATTACTACAGCTATAACATGTACAGGAAACCTAGAGAATGGACACAAAGTGAATACAAAAGGTTTCTAAAACTCAACGAATAGTCCCTCTCCTGATGCTCCGGTTTGACTTTCCAACTGCTTTACTATCAATCTGCCAACTTGGAGAGACAGCCCCTTTAACCTCCTGGTTCGCACAGGTTGCCAATTTGGCAGAGGATGGAAGGGAAGAGGGAGAACCAGTGAGAGAGTAGCTGTTAGGAATTTGAACGGGCACATGTCACTCTAATTTCCCGGCAGGAAGAAGAATTAACCAAAGTCTCAGCCACCCACCGGGAACAAGTATAGGTAATGAACCAAAATTTTGGACTTGCATAAAGCTCACAAAAAACGAGTTGCCAAATGGAGCTCAGGGGCACAGCAATTCACAAACTGGCAGAGTAATAAAGGAAAACCCTCATCCAAAAATCTGTTGAGGGAAGGCAACGAGGCAGACTTGAAACCGAGGCAGAATAGCAGGAAACAGATTTCAAGAGGTTTGTTGGAATCGCCTTTAAAGCACAGGAAGAGGGGTACAACTTCGACAATGACGCACTTGGCCAAAAAGGATGTATGCGTTTTCTGCTGAATATATTCAGTAGAAAACGCATACGCCCTTTGGCCAAGCAAGCAAGCGGGCAATGCAAATCTGCACTACAGAGAAGTATCACTTCCCACAGGTCAAAAGGGACATCCAAAAAATGTGGAAAAACCAGAAAGGCAAGACAGGAGCTGGAGAACAAGAAGCCTTGTTATGCTGATGGGCGGGATGTAAATAGCCAACTGCCTCACTGGAGGAGTGTATTGTGTTCCCTAAAACACGTAAACAACAGAGCTACAGAGCCAAGGGCACGTCCAGTCTAGGGAATATACCTTGGGAAAACTGAATATCAATAAGAGAGAGCCACCCCCAAATTTAGGGCTGCACTGCTTACAAGAACCTCAACTTGGGTACACCTTAAATATCCCAGGAAATATAAAAATGGTTCAAAAATTTGTGGTACTTATGTATGATGGAATATCCCTCAGCCATGAAATCAATGTCATAAGATCAGGAGCAGCAAAGTGAGTGGATTCAGGTACGATGATTCTAAGAGAAATAAGTCACACAGAAAAAGAAACTTATCATAAGATATCACTAAGGAAGATCATGTAAACATGGCTACACATGAACTGAGTTAAGAAAGAGAACAGAGTCTCACATTTAGAAAACACTGTTATGCCTGCTTAAGGGGTGAGGAGAGGTGGGGTGATGCATAAAACCAGAGTTTGATATAAGCACAGGTACCGTTTGTAAAACCAACTGTGGAATAGACAAGACTTACACCTTCCTCAGTGAAAGGGATTAAAAACGCCATATTTCCCGCAGAGGAATAGATCTGACTAGTAACAATCCAAAAACTTATGTCTTGATATGTCTCCGTAAGGGAATCAAGTGTGTAGACTGGCATAAACATGGCAGCGAGAATCAGCTCAAACCCACTATAAGAAGGAATTTCAAAAACAAAACCAAAAAACAGGGAAATTCTTTACATTTCCTTCAGGGTCTCTGATGAAACCTGGAATGACCCTATCTACAATGACAGCTGGATGTGGCATAAGGCTGGACACTTGAGACTGAGAGGATTGGTGAGATTGGGTGAGCAAATGCAGACCCTTTAAAGCAAAAATGCATGGACCCCATTTCATGGGTCCCAACTCTCCATGTTGAAGTGAATATTACTACAGCTATAACATGTATTGGAAACCTAGAGAATGGACACACTGTGAATACAAAAGTTTTATAAACTCAACGAATAGTCCCTCTCCTGGTGCTCCGGTTTGACTTTCCAACTGCTTTACTATCAATCTCCCAAATTGGAGAGACAGCCCCTTTAAGCTCCTGGTTCGCACAGGTTGCCAAATTTGCAGAGGATGGAAGGGAAGAGGGAGAACAAAAGAGAGAGTAGCTGTTAGGCATTTGGACGGGCACATGTCACTCTAATTTCTCGGAAGGAAGAAGATTTAACCAGAGTCTCAGCCACCCACCGGGAACCAGTATAGGTCCTGAACCGAAATTTTGGACTCGCGTACAGCTCACAAAAAACGAGTTGAAAAATGTAGCTCAAAGGCATAGCAATTCACAAACTGGCAGAGTAATAAAGGACAACGATCGTCCAAAAATCTGTTGAGGGAAGGCAACGCGGCGGACATGAAATCGAGGCAGAATAGCAGGAAACAGATTTCAAGAGGTATGTTGGAATCGCCTTTAAAGCACAGGAAGAGGGGCACAACTTCGACAATGACGCACTTGGCCTAAAAGGGCGTATGCGTTTTCTCCTGAATATATTCCTGAATATATTCAGGAGAAAATGCATACGCACTTTTTGGCCAAGCAAGCAAGCGGGCAATGCAAATCTGCACTACAAAGAAGTATCACTTCCCACCGGTCAAAAGGGACATCCACAAAATATGTAAAAACCAGAAAGGCAAGACAGGCCCTGGAGAAAAGGGAGCCATGTTATGATGATGGGCGGGATGTAAATTGCCAACTGCCTCACTGGAGAAGTGCATTGCATTCCCTAAAACAATAAACAACGGAGCTACAGAGCCAAGGGCACTTCCAGTCTAGGGAATATACCTTGGAAAAACTGAAAATCAATAAGACAGAGCCACCCCCAAATTTAGGGCTGCACTGCTAACAAGAACCTCAACTTGGGTACACATTAAATATCCCAGGAAATATAAAAATGGTTCCAAAAATGTGGTATTTATGTACGATGGAATATCCCTCAGCCATGAAATCAATGTCATAAGACCAGGAGCAGCAAAGTGAGTGGATTCAGGTACGATGATTCTAAGTGAAATAAGTCACACAGAAAAAGAAACTTTTCATAAGATATCACTTATGAAGATCCTGTAAACATGGCTACACATGAACTGAGATAAGAAAGAGAACAGAGTCTCACATTTAGAAAACACAGTTATGCCTGCTTAAGGGGGGAGGAGAGGTGGGGTGATGCATAAAACCAGAGTTTGATATAAGCACATGTACCGTTTCTATAACCAACTGTGGAATAGACAAGACCTACACCTTCCTCAGTGAAAGGGACTCAAAACCCCATATTTCCCGCAAAGGAATAGATCTGACAAGAAACAATCCTAAAACCTATGTATTGATATGTTTCCATAAGGGAATCAAGTGTGTAGACTGGCATAAACATGGCAGCGAGAATCAGCTCAAACCCACTATAAAAAGGAATTTCAAAAACAAAACCAAAAAACAGGGAAATTCTTTACAATTCCTTCAGGGTCTCTGATGAAACCTGGAATGACCCTATCTACAATGACAGCTGGATGTGGCATAAGGCTGGACACTTGGGACTGAGAGAATTGGTGAGATTGGGTGAGCAAATGCAGACCCTTTAAAGCAAAAATGCATGGCCGCCATTCCATGGGTCCCAAATCTGCATGTTGAAGGGAATATTACTACAGCTATAACATGTACGGGAAACATAGAGAATGGACACACTGTGAATACGAAAGGTTTCTAAAACTCACCGAATTGTCCCTCTCCTGGTGCTCCGGTTTGACTTTCCAACTTCTTTACTATCAATCTCCCACCTTTGAGAGACAACACCTTTAACCTCCTGGTTCGCACAGGTTGCCAATTTGGCAGAGGATGGAAGGGAAGAGGGAGAACCAATGAGAGAGTAGCTGTTAGGAATTTGGACGGGCACATGTCACTCTAATTTCCCGGCAGGAAGAAGAAATAACCAAAGTCTCAGAAACCCACCGGGAACCAGTTTAGGTTCTGAACCAAAATTTTGGACTTGCGTACAGCTCACAAAAAACGAGTTGAAAAATGGAGCTCAGGGTCACAGCAATTCACAAACTGGCAGAGTAATAAAGGACAACTATCGTCCAAAAATCTGTTGAGGGAAGGCAATGAGGCGGACTTGAAAGTGAGGCAGAATTGCAGGAAACAGATTTCAAGAGGTACGTTGGAATCGCCTTTAAAGCATAGGAAGAGGGGCACAACTTCGACAATGACGCACTTGGCCAAAAAGGGCGTATGTGTTTTCTCCTGAATATATTTAGGAGAAAACGCATACGCCCTTTTTGGCCAAGCAAGCAAGAATGCAATGCAAATCTGCACTACAAAGAAGTATCACTTTCTACCGGTCAAAAGGGACATCCACAAAATGTTTTAAAACCAGAAAGGCAAGACAGGCCCTGGAGAACAGGAAGCGTTTTTATGCAGTTCGGCGGGATGTAAATTGCCAAATGCCTCACGGGAGGAGTGCATTGCGTTCCCTAAAACAAGTAAACAAGAGAGCTACATAGGCAAGGGCACTTCCAGTCTAGGGAATATACCTTGGGAAAACTGAAAATCAATAAGACAAAGCCACCCCCAAATTTAGGGCTGCCCTGCTTACAAGAACCTCAACTTGTGTACACCTTAAATATCCCAGGAAATATAAAAATGGTTCAAAAAATTGTGGTAGTTATGTACGATGGAATATCCCTCAGCCATGAAATCAGTGTCGTAAGACCAGGAGAAGCAAAGTGAGTGGACTCAGGTACGATGATTCTAAGTGAAGTCACACAGAAAAAGAAACTTATCATAAGATATCACTTATGAAGTTACTGTAAACATGGCTACAAATGAACTGAGTTAAGAAAGAGAACAGAGTCTCACATTTAGAAAACACTCTTATGTCTGCTTAAGGAGAAAGGAGTGGTGGGGTGATGCATAAAACCCGAATATGATATAAGTACAAGTACCATTACTAAAACCAACTGTGGAAAAGACAAGACCTACACCTTCCTCAGTGAAAGGGACTCAAAACCCCATATTTCCTGCAGAGGAATAGATCTCACTAGTTAGAATCTTAAAACCTATGTATTGATAAGTCTCTGTAAGGGAATCAAGTGTGTCTAGACTGGCATAAACATGGCAGCGAGCATCAGCTCAAACCCACTATAAAAGGGAATTTCAAAAAAAAACCAAAAAACTGGGAAATTCTTTACAATTCCTTCAGGGTCTCTGATGAAACCTGGAATGACCCTATCTACAATGACAGCTGGATGTGGAATAAGGCTGGACACTTGGGACTGAGAGGATTGGTGAGATTGGGTGAGCAAATGCAGACCCTTTAAAGCAAAAATGCATGGCCCCCATTCCATGGGTCCCAACTCTCCATGTTGAAGGGAATATTACAACAGCTATAACATGTACGGGAAACCTAGAGAATGGACACACTGTGAATACAAAAGGTTTCTAAAACTCAACGAGTTGTCCCTCTCCTGGTGCTCCGGTTTGACTTTCCAACTGCTTTACTATCAATCTCCCAACTTGGAGAGAGAGCCCCTTTAAATTCCTGGTTCGCACAGGTTGCCAATTTGGCAGAGGATGGAAGGGAAGAGGGAGAAACAATGAGAGAGTAGCTGTTAGGCATTTGGACGGGCACATGTCACTCTAATTTCCCGGCAGGAAGAAGAATGAACCAAAGTCTCAGAAACCCACCGGGAACGAGTATAGATCCTGAACCAAAATTTTGGATTTGCGTACAGCTCACAAAAAACGAGTTGAAAAATGGAGCTCAGGGGCACAGCAATTCACAAACAGGCAGAGTAATAAAGGACAACTATCGTCCAAAAATCTGTTGAGGGAAGGCAACGAGGCGGACTTGAAAGTGAGGCAGAATAGAAGGAAACAGATTTCAAGAGGTACGTTGGAATCGCCTTTAAAGCATACGAAGAGGGGCACAACTTCGACAATGACGCACTTGGTCAAAAAGGGCGTATGCGTTTTCTCCTGAGGAGAAAACGCATACGCCCTTTTCGGCCAAGCAAGCAAGCGGGCAATGCAAATCTGCACTACAAAGAAGTATCACTTTCTACCGGTCAAAAGGGACATCCACAAAATGTTTTAAAACCAGAAAGGCAAGACAGGCCCTGGAGAACAGGGAGCCTTTTTATGCTGTTGGGCGGGATGTAAATTGCCAACTGCCTCACTGGAAGAGTGCATTGCGTTCCCTAAAACAAGTAAACAACAGAGCTACATAGCGAGGGGCACTTCCAGTCTAGGGAATATACCTTGGGAAAACTGAAAATCAATAAGAGAGAGCCACACCCAAATTTAGGGCTGACTTGCTTACAAGAACCTCAACTTGGGTACACCTTAAATATCCCAGGAAATATAAAAATGGTTCAAAAAATCTGTGGTAGTTACGTACGATGGAATATCCCTCAGCCATGAAATCAATGTCATAAGACCAGGAGCAGCAAAGTGAGTGGACTCAGGTACGATGATTCTAAGTGAAGTCACACAGGAAAAGAAACTTATCATAAGATATCACTTATGAAGTTACTGTAAACATGGCTACACATGAACTGATTTAAGAAAGAGAACAGAGTCTCACATTTAGAAAACACTCTTATGCCTGCTTAAGGAGAAAGGAGAGGTGGGGTGATGCATAAAACCCGAGTTTGATATAAGTACAGGTACCATTTCTAATACCAACTGTGGAACAGACAAGACCTACACCTTCCTCAGTGAAAGGGACTCAAAACCCAATATTTCCCGCAGAGGAATAGATCTGACTAGTAAGAATCTTAAAACCTATGTATTGATATGTCTCTGTAAGGGAATCAAGTGTGTCTAGACTGGCATAAACATGGCAGCGAGCATCATCTCAAACCCACTATAAAAGGGAATTTCAAAAAAAACCCAAAAAACAGGGAAATTCTTTACAATTCCTTCAGGGTCTCTGATGAAACCTGGAATGACCCTATCTACAATGACAGCTGGATGTGGCATAAGGCTGGACACTTGGGACTGAGAGGATTGGTGAGATTGGGTGAGCAAATGCAGACCCTTTAAAGCAAAAATGCATGGCCCCCATTCCATGGGTCCCAACTCTCCATGTTGAAGGGAATATTACAACAGCTATAACATGTACGGGAAACCTAGAGAATGAAAACACTGGGAATACAAATTGTTTATAAACCTCAACGAGTTGTCCCTCTCCTGGTGCTCCAGTTTGACTTTCCAACTGCTTTACTATCAATCTCCCAACTTGGAGAGACAGCCCCTTTAAACTACTGGTTCGCACAGGTTGCCAATGTGGCAGAGGATGTAAAGGAAGAGGGAGAACCAATGAGAGAGTAGCTGTTAGGCATTTGGACGGGCACATGTCACTCTAATTTCCCGGCAGGAAGAAGAATTAACCAAAGTCTCAGAAACCCACCGGGAACCAGTATAGATCCTGAACCAAAATTTTGGACTTTTGTACAGCTCACAAAAAACGAGGTGAAAAATGGAGCTCAGGGGCACAGCAATTCACAAACTGGCAGAGTAATAAAGGACAACTATCGTCCAAAAATCTGTTGAGGGAAGGCAACGAGGCGGACTTGAAAGTGAGGCAGAATAGAAGGAAACAGAATTCAAGAGGTACGTTGTAATCGCCTTTAAAGCATAGGAAGAGGGGCACAACTTCGACAATGACGCACTTGGTCAAAAAGGGCGTATGCGTTTTCTCCTGAGGAGAAAACGCATACGCCCTTTTTTGCCAAGCAAGCAATTGGGCAATGCAAATCTGCACTAAAAAGAAGTATCACTTCCCACCGGTCAAAAGGGACATCCACAAAATGTGTAAAAACCAGAAAGGCAAGACAGGCCCTGGAGAACAGGGAGCCTTGTTATTTTGATGGGCGGGATGTAAATTGCCAACTGCCTCACTGGAGGGGTGCATTGCATTCCCTAAAAGAAGTAAACAACAGAGCTACAGAGCCAAGGGCACTTCCAGTCTAGGGAATATACCTTGGGAAAACTGAAAATCAATAAGACAAAGCCACCCCCAAATTTAGGGCTGCACTGCTTACAAGAACCTCAACTTGGGTACACCTTAAATATCCCAGGAAATATAAAAATGGTTCAAAAAATTGTGGTATTTACGTACGATGGAATATCCCTCAGCCATGAAATCAATGTCATAAGAACAGGAGCAGCAAAGTGAGTGGATTCAGGTACGATGATTCTAAGTGAAATAAGTCATACAGAAAAAGAAACTTATCATAAGAGATCACTTATGAAGATCCTGTAAACATGTCTATACATGAATTAATTAGGAAAGAGAACAGAGTCTCACATTTAGAAAACACTCTTATGCCTGTTTAAGGGGGAAGGAGAGGTGGGGTGATGCATAAAACCAGATTTTTATATAAGCACAGGTACCGTTTATAAAACCAACTGTGGAATAGACAAGACCTACACCTTCCTCAGTGAAAGGGACTCAAAACCCCATATTTCCCGCAGAGGAATTGATCTGACTAGTAAGAATCTTAAAACCTATGTATTGATATGTCTCTGTAAGGGAATCAAGTGTGTCTAGACTGGCATAAATATGGCAGCGAGAATCAGCTCAAACCCACTATAAAAGGGAATTTCAAAAACAAAACCAAAAAACAGGGAAATTCTTTACATATCCTCCACAGTCTCTGATGAAACCTGGAATGACCCTCTCTGCAATGACAGCTGCATGTGGCATAAGGCTGGACACTTGGGACTGAGTGGATTGGTGAGATTGGGTGAGCAAATGGAGACCCTTTAAAGCAAAAAGGCATGGCCCCCATTCCATGGGTCCCAACTCTCCATGTTGAAGGGAATATTACTACAGCTATAACATGTACGGGAAACCTAGAGAATGGACACACTGTGAATACAAATGGTTTCTAAAACTCAACGAGTAGTCCCTCTCCTCGTGCTGTGCTTTGACTTTCCAACTGCTTTACTATCAATCTCCCAACTTGAGGAGACAACCCCTTTAACCTCCTGGTTCGCACAGATTGCCAATTTGGCAGAGGATGGAAGGGAAGAGGGAGAACCAATGAGAGAGTAGCTGTTAGGCATTTGGTCGGGCACATGTCACTCTAATTTCCCGGCAGGAAGAAGAATTAACCAGAGTCTCAGCCACCCACCGTGAACCAGTATTGGTCCTGAACCAAAATTTTGGACTTGCGTGCAGCTCACAAAATACGAGTTGAAAAATGGAGCTCAGGGGCACAGCAATTCACAAACTGGCAGAGTAATAAAGGACAACTATCGTCCAAAAATCTTTTGAGGGAAGGCAACGAGGCGGACTTGAAAGCGAGGCAGAATAGCAGGAAACAGATTTCAAGAGGTACGTTGGAATCGCCTTTAAAGCATAGGAAGAGGGGCACAACTTCGACAATGACGCCCTTGGCCAAAAAGGGAGTATGCGTTTTCTCCTTAATACGCATACGCCCTTTTTGGCCAAGCAAGCAAGCGGGCAATGCAAATCTGCACTACAAAGAAACATCACTTCCCACCGGTCACAAGGGACATACACAAAATATGTAAAAACCAAAAAGGCAAGACAGGCACTGGAGAACAGGGAGCCTTGTTATGCTGATGGGCGGGATGTAAATTGCCAACTGCCTAACTGGAGGAGTGTATTGTGTTCCCTAAAACAAGTAAACAACAGAGCTACAGAGCCAAGGGCACTTCCAGTCTAGGGAATATACCTAGGGAAATCTGAAAATCAATAAGACAGAGCCACCCCCAAATTTAGGGCTGCACTGATTACAAGAACCTCAACTTGGGTACACCTTAAATATCCCAGGAAATATAAATATGGTACAAAAAATTGTGGTACTTATGTACGATGGAATATCCCTCAGCCATGAAATCAATGTCATAAGACCAGGAGCAGCAAAGTGAGTGGATTCAGGTACGATGATTCTAAGTGAAGTCACACAGAAAAAGAAACTTATCATAAGATATCACTTATGAATATCCTGTAAACATGGCTACACATGAACTGAGTTAGGAAAGAGAACAGAGTCTCACATTTAGAAAACACTCTTATGCCTGCTTAAGGGGAAAGGAGAGGTGGGGTGATGCATAAAACCAGAGTTTGATATAAGCACAGGTACCATTTCTAAAACCAACTTTGGAATAGAGAAGACCTACGCCTTCTTCAGTGAAAGGGACTCAAAACCCCATATTTCCCGCAGAGGAATAGATCTGACTAGTAAGAATCTTAAAACCTATGTATTGATATGTCTCTCTAAGGGAATCAAGTGTGTCTAGACTGGCATAAACATGGCAGCGAGAATCATCTCAAACCCACTATAAAAAGGAATTTAAAAAACAAAACCAAAAAAAGGGAAATTCTTTACATTACCTTCAGGGTCTCCGATGAAACCTGGAATGACGCTATCTACAATGACAGCTGGATGTGGCATAAGGCTGGACACATGGGACTGAGAGGTTTGGTGAGATTGGGTGAGCAAATGCAGACCCTTTAAAGCAAAAATGCATGGCCCCCATTCCATGGGTCCCAACTCTCCAGGATGAAGAGAATATTACTACAGCTATAACATGTACGGGAAACCTAGAGAATCGACACACTGTGAATACAAAAGATTTCTAAACCTCAACGTGTAGTCCCTCTCCTGGTGCTCCGGTTTGACTTTCCAACTGCTTTCCTATCAATCTCCTAACTTGGAGAGACAACCCGTTTAACCTCCTGGTTCGCACAGGGTGCCAATTTAGCAGAGGATGGAAGGGAAGAGGGAGAACCAATGAGAGAGTAGCTGTTAGGCATTTGGACGGGCATATGTCACTCTAATTTCCGGGCAGGAAGAAGAATTAACCAGAGTTTCAGCCACCCACCGGGATCCAGTATAGGTCCTGAACCAAAATTTTGGACTTGCGTACAGCTCACAAAAACGAGTTGAAAAATGGAGCTCAGGGGCACAGCAATTCACAAACTGGCAGAGCAATAAAGGACAACTATCGTCCAAAAATCTGTTGAGGGAAGACAACGTGGCGGACTTGAAAGCGAGGCAGAATAGCAAGAAACAGATTTCAAGAGGTACGTTGGAATCGCCTTTAAAGCACACGAAGAGGGGCACAATTTCGACAATGACGCACTTGGCCAAAAAGGCGTATGCGTTTTCTCCTGAATATATTCAGGAGAAAACGCATACGCCCTTTTTGGCCAAGCAAGCAAGCGGGCAATGCAAATCTGCACTACATAGAAGTATCACTTCCCACCAGTCAAAAGGGACATCCAAAAATGTTTAAAAACCAGAAAGGCAAGACAGGTCCTGGAGAACAGGGAGCCTTTTTATGCTGATGGGCGGGATGTAAATTGCCAACTGCCTCACTGGAGGAGTGCATTGCGTTCCCTAAAAAAGTAAACAACAGAGCTACAGAGCGAAGGGCACTTCCAGTCTAGGGAATATAACTTGGGAAAACTGAAAATCAATGAGACAGAGCCACCCCCAAATTTAGGGCTGCACTGCTTATAAGAACCTCAACTTGTGTACACCTTAAATATCCTAGGAAATATAAAAATGGTTCAAAAATTGTAGTACATATGTACGATGGAATATCCCTCAGCCATGAAATCAATGTCATAAGACCAGGAGCAACAAAGTGAGTGGATTCTGGTACGATGATTCTAAGTGAAATAAGTCACACAGAAAAAGAAACTTATCATAAGATATCACTTATGAAGATCCTGTAAACATGGCTACACATGAAGTGATTTAGGAAAGAGAACAGAGTCTCACATTTAGAAAACACTCTTATGCCTGCTTAAGGGGAAAGGATAGGTGGGGTGATGCATAAAACCAGAGTTTGATATAAGCACAGTTATCATTTCTAAAACCAACTGTGGAATAGACAAGACCTACACCTTCCTCAGTGAAAGGGACTCAAAACCCCATATTTCCAACAGAGGAATAGATCTGATTAGTAAGAATATTAAAACCTATGTATTGATATGTCACTGTAAGGGAATAAAGTGTGTCTAGACTGGCATAAACATGGCAGTGAGAATCAGCTCATACCCACTATAAAAAGGAATTTCAAAAACACAACCAAAAAACAGGGAAGTTCTTTACATTTCCTTCAGGGTCTCTGATGAAACCTGGAATGACCCTATCTACAGTGACAGCTGGATGTGGTATAAGGCTAGACACTTGGGACTGAGAAGTTTGGTGAGATTGGGTGAACAAATGCAGACCGTTTAAAGCAAAAATGCATGGCCCCCATTCCATGGGTCCCAAATCTGCAGGTTGAAGGGAATATTACTACAGCTATAACATGTACGGTAAACCTAGCGAATGGACACACTGTGAATACAAAAGGTTTGTAAAAGTCAACGAGTAGACCCTCTCCTGGTGCTCTGCTTTGACTTTCCAACTGCTTTACTATCAATCTCCCAACTTGAGGAGACAATCCCTTTAACCTCCTGGTTCGCACATTTTGCCAATTTTGCAGAGGATGGAAGGGAAGAGGGGGAACCAATGAGAGAGTAGCTGTTAGGCATTTGGACGGGCACATGTCACTCTAATTTCCCGGCAGGAAGAAGAATTAACCAGAGTCTCAGCCACCCACCGGGGACCAGTACAGGTCCTGAACCAAAATTTTGGACTTGCGTACAGCTCACAAAAAACGAGTTGAAAAATGGAGCTCAGGGGCACAGCAATTCACAAACTGGCAGAGTAATAAAGGACAACTATCGTCCAAAAATCTGTTGAGGGAAGACAACGAGGCGGACTTGAAAGCGAGGCAGAATAGCAAGAAACAGATTTCAAGAAGTACGTTGGAATCGCCTTTAAAGCACAGGAAGAGGGGCACAACTTCGATAATGACGCACTTGGCCAAAAAGGGCGTATGCGTTTTCTCCTGAATATATTCAGGAGGAAACACATACGCCATTTTTGGCCAAGCAAGCAAGCGGGCAATGCAAATCTGCACTACATAGAAGTATCACTTCCCACCAGTCAAAAGGGACATCCAAAAATGTGTAAAAACCAGAAAGGCAAGACAGGCCCTGGAGAACAGGGAGCCTTTTTATGCTGATGGGCGGGATGTAAATTGCCAACTGCCTCACTGGAGGAGTGCATTGCGTTCCCTAAAACAAGTAAACAACAGAGCTACAGAGCGAAGGGCACTTCCAGTCTAGGGAATACACCTTGGGAAAACTGAAAATCATTAAGTCAGAGCCACCCCCAAATTTAGGGTTGCACTGCTTATAAGAACCTCAACTTGTGTACACCTTAAATATCCTAGGAAATATAAAAATGGTTCAAAAAATTGTAGTACTTATGTACGATGTTATATCCCTCAGCCATGAAATCAATGTCAAAAGACCAGGAGCAGCAAAGTGAGTGGATTCAGGTACGATGATTCTAAGTGAAATAAGTCACACAGAAAAAGAAACTTATCATAAGATATCACTTATGAAGATCCTGTAAACATGGCTGCACATGAACTGAGTTAGGAAAGAGAACAGAGTCTCACATTTAGAAAACACTCTTATGCCTGCTTAAGAGGGAAGGAGAGGTGGGGTGATGCATAAAACCAGAGTTTGACATAAGCACAGGTACCATTTCTAAAACCAACTTTGGAATAGAGAAGACCTACACCTTCCTCAGTGAAAGGGACACAAATCCCCATATTTCCCGCAGAGGAATAGATCTGACTAGTAAGAATCTTAAAACCTATGTATTGATATGTCTCTGTAAGGGAATTAAGTGTGTCTAGACTGGCATAAACATGGCAGCGAGAATCAGCTGAAACCCACTATAAAAAGGAATTTCAAATACAAAACCAAAAAACAGGGAAATTCTCTACATTTCCTTCAGGCTCTCTAATGAAACCTGGAATCACCCTATCTACAATGACAGCTGGATGTGGCATAAGGCTGGACACTTGGGACTGAGCGGATTGGTGAGATTGTGTGAGCAAATGAAGACCTTTTAAAGCAAATATGCATGGCCCCCATTCCATGGGTCCCAACTCTCAATGTTGAAGGGAATATTACTACAGCTATAACATGTACGGGAAACCTAGAGAATGGACACACTGTGAATACAAAAAGGTTTCTAAAACTCAACGAGTATTCCCTCTCCTGGTGATCCGGTTTGACTTTCCAACTCCTTTACTATAAATCTCCCAAATTGGAGAGACAGCCCCTTTAACCTCCTGGTTTGCACAGGTTTCCATATTTGCAGAGGATGGAAGGGAAGAGGGAGAACCAATGAGAGAGTAGCTCTTAGGCATTTAGACGGGCACATGTCACTCCAATTTTCCGGCAGGAAGAAGAATTAACCAGAGTCTCAGCCACCCACCAGGAACCAGAATAGGTCCTGAACCAAAATTTTGGACTTGCGTACAGCTCACAAAAAACGAGTTGAAAAATGGAGCTCAGGGGCACAGCAATTCACAAACTAGGAGAGTAATAAAGGACAACTATCGTCCAAAAATCTGTTGAGGGATGGCAACGAGGAAGACTTGAAAGCGAGGCAGAATAGCAGGAAACATATTTCAAGAGGTACGTTGGAATAGCCTTTAAAGCACAGGAAGAGGGGTACAACATCGACAATGACGCACTTGGCCAAAAAGGGCGTATGCGTTTTCTCCTGAATATATTCAGGAGAAAACGCATACGCCCTTTTTGGCCAAGCAAGCAAGCGGGAAATGCAAATCTGCACTACAAAGAAGTATCACTTCCCACCGGTCAAAAGGGACATCCACAAATGTGTAAAAACCAGAAAGGCAAGCCAGGCCCTGGAGAACAGGGAGCCTTGTTATGCTGATGGGCGGGATGTAAATTGCCAACTGCCTCACTGGAGGAGTGCATTGTGTTCCCTAAAACAAGTAAACAACAGAGCTACAGAGCCAAGGGCACTTCCAGTCTAGGGAATATACCTTGGGAAAACTGAAAATCAATAAGACAGAGCCACCCCCAAATTTAGGGATGCACAGCTTACAAGAACCTCAACTTGGGCACACCTTAAATATCCCAGGAAATATAAATATGGTTCAAAAAACTGTGGTATTTATGTACGATGAAATATCCCTCAGCCATGAAAACAATGTCATAAGACCAGGAGCAGCAATGTGAGTGGATTAAGGTACGATGATTCTAAGTGAAATAAGTCCCACAGAACAAGAAACTTATCATAAGATATCACATATGAAGATCCTGTAAGCGTGGCTACACATGATCTGAGTTAGGAAAGAGAACAGAGTGTCACATTTAGAAAACACTCTTATGCCTGCTTAAGGGAAAAGGAGAGGTGGGGTGATGAATAAAACCAGAGTTTTATATAAGTACAGGTACCATTTCTAAAACAAACTGTGGAATAGACAAGACCTACAGCTTCCTCAGTGAAAGGGACTCTAAACCCCATATTTCGCGCAGAGGAATAGATCTGACTAGTAAGAATCTTAAAACCTATGTAATGATATGTCTCTGTAAGGGAATTAAAAGTGTCTAGACTGGCATAAACATGGCAGCGAGAATCAGCTCAAACCCACTATAAAAATGAATTTCAAATACAAAACCAAAAAACAGGGAAATTCTTTACATTTCCTTCAGGCTCTCTAATGAAACCTGGAATGACCCTATCTACAATGACAGCTGGATGTGGCATAAAGCTGGACACTTGGGACTGAGAGGATTGGTGAGATTGGGTGAGCAAATGCAGACCGTTTAAAGCAAAAATGCATGGCCCCCATTCCATGGGTCCCAAATCTCCAGGTTGAAGGGAATATTACTACAGCTATAACATGTACGGTAAACCTAGCGAATGGACACACTGTGAATACAAAAGGTTTGTAAAACTCAACGAGTAGACCCTCTCCTGGTGCTCTGCTTTGACTTTCCAACTGCTTTACTATCAATCTCCCAACTTGAGGAGACAACCTCTTTAACCTCCTGGTTCGCACATTTTGCCAATTTTGCAGAGGATGGAAGGGAAGAGGGAGAACCAATGAGAGAGTAGCTGTTAGGCATTTGGACGGGCACATGTCACTCTAATTTCCCGGCAGGAACAAGAATTAACCAGAGTCTCAGCCACCCACCGGGGACCAGTACAGGTCCTGAACCAAAATTTTGCACTTGCGTACAGCTCACAAAAAACGAGTTGAAAAATGGAGCTCAGGGGCACAGCAATTCACAAACTGGCAGAGTAATAAAGGACAACTATCGTCCAAAAATCTGTTGAGGGAAGACAACGAGGCAGACTTGAAAGCGAGGCAGAATAGCAAGAAACAGATTTCAAGAAGTACGTTGGAATCGCCTTTAAAGCACAGGAAGAGGGGCACAACTTCGACAATGACGCACTTGGCCAAAAAGGGCGTATGCGTTTTCTCCTGAATATATTCAGGAGGAAACACATACGCCATTTTTGGCCAAGCAAGCAAGCGGGCAATGCAAATCTGCACTACATAGAAGTATCACTTCCCACCAGTCAAAAGGGACATCCAAAAATGTGTAAAAACCAGAAAGGCAAGACAGGCCCTGGAGAACAGGGAGCCTTTTTATGCTGATGGGCGGGATGTAAATTGCCAACTGCCTCACTGGAGGAGTGCATTGCGTTCCCTAAAACAAGTAAACAACAGAGCTACAGAGCGAAGGGCACTTCCAGTCTAGGGAATACACCTGGGGAAAACTGAAAATCAATAAGACAGAGCCACCCCCAAATTTAGGGTTGCACTGCTTATAAGAACCTCAACTTGTGTACACCTTAAATATCCTGGGAAATATAAAAATGGTTCAAAAAATTGTAGTACTTATGTACGATGTTATATCCCTCAGCCATGAAATCAATGTCAAAAGACCAGGAGCAGCAAAGTGAGTGGATTCAGGTACGATGATTCTAAGTGAAATAAGTCACACAGAAACAGAAACTTATCATAAGATATCACTTATGAAGATCCTGTAAACATGGCTGCACATGAACTGAGTTAGGAAAGAGAACAGAGTCTCACATTTAGAAAACACTCTTATGCCTGCTTAAGAGGGAAGGAGAGGTGGGGTGATGCATAAAACCAGAGTTTGACATAAGCACAGGTACCATTTCTAAAACCAACTTTGGAATAGAGAAGACCTACACCTTCCTCAGTGAAAGGGACACAAATCCCCATATTTCCCGCAGAGGAATAGATCTGACTAGTAAGAATCTTAAAACCTATGTATTGATATGTCTCTGTAAGGGAATTAAGTGTGTCTAGACTGGCATAAACATGGCAGCGAGAATCAGCTCTAACCCATTATAAAAAGGAATTTCAAATACAAAACCAAAAAACAGGGAAATTCTCTACATTTCCTTCAGGCTCTCTAATGAAACCTGGAATCACCCTATCTACAATGACAGCTGGATGTGGCATAAGGCTGGACACTTGGGACTGAGCGGATTGGTGAGATTGTGTGAGCAAATGAAGACCTTTTAAAGCAAATATGCATGGCCCCCATTCCATGGGTCCCAACTCTCAATGTTGAAGGGAATATTACTACAGCTATAACATGTACGGGAAACCTAGAGAATGGACACACTGTGAATACAAAAGGTTTCTAAAACTCAACGAGTATTCCCTCTCCTGGTGATCCGGTTTGACTTTCCAACTCCTTTACTATAAATCTCCCAAATTGGAGAGACAGCCCCTTTAACCTCCTGGTTTGCACAGGTTTCCATATTTGCAGAGGATGGAAGGGAAGAGGGAGAACCAATGAGAGAGTAGCTGTTAGGCATTTGGACGGGCACATGTCACTCCAATTTTCCGGCAGGAAGAAGAATTAACCAGAGTCTCAGCCACCCACCAGGAACCAGAATAGGTCCTGAACCAAAATTTTGGACTTGCGTACAGCTCACAAAAAACGAGTTGAAAAATGGAGCTCAGGGGCACAGCAATTCACAAACTAGGAGAGTAATAAAGGACAGCTATCGTCCAAAAATCTGTTGAGGGACGGCAACGAGGAAGACTTGAAAGCGAGGCAGAATAGCAGGAAACATATTTCAAGAGGTACGTTGGAATAGCCTTTAAAGCACAGGAAGAGGGGCACAACTTCGACAATCACGCCCTTGGCCAAAAAGGGCGTATGCGTTTTCTCCTGAATATATTCAGGAGAAAACGCATTCGCCCTTTTTGGCCAAGCAAGCAAGCGGGAAATGCAAATCTGCACTACAAAGAAGTATCACTTCCCACCGGTCAAAAGTGACATCCACAAAATGTGTAAAAACCAGAAAGGCAAGACTGGCCCTGGAGAACAGGGAGCCCTGTTATGCTGATGGGTGGGATGTAAATTGCCAACTGCCTCACTGGAGGAGTGCATTGCGTTCCCTAAAACAAGTAAACAACAGAGCTACAGAGCCAATGGCACTTCCAGTCTAGGGAATATACCTTGGGAAAACTGAAAATCAATAAGACAGAGCCAACCCCAAATTTAGGGCTGCACTGGTTACAAGAACCTCAAAGTGGCTACACCTTAAATATCCCAGGAAATATAAAAATCAATGAAATAATTGTTATTTATGTACGGTGGAATATCCCTCAGCCATGAAATCAATGTCATAAGACCAGGAGCAGCAAAGTGAGTGGATTCAGGTACGATGATTCTAAGTGAAATAAGTCACACAGAAAAAGAAACTTATCATAAGATATCACTTATGAAGATCCTGTAACCATGGCTACACATGAACTGAGTTAGGAAAGAGAACAGAGTCTCACATTTAGAAAACACTTTTATGCCTGCTTAAGGGAAAAGGAGAGGTGTGGTGATGCATAAAACCAGAGTTTGATATAAGCACAGGTACCATTTCTAAAACCAACTGTGGAATAGACAAGACATACACCTTCCTCAGTGAAAGGGACTCAAAACCCCATATTTCCCGCAGAGGAATAGATCTGACTAGTAAGAATCTTAAAACCTATGTATTGATATGTCTCTGTAAGGGAATCAAGTGTGTCTAGACTGGCATAACCATGGCTGCGAGAATCAGCTCAAACCCACTATAAAAAGGAATTTTAAAAACAAAAAGCAAAAAACAGGGAAATTCTTTATATTTCCTTCAGGGTATCTGATGAAACCTGGAATGACCCTATCTACAATGACAGCTGGATGTGGCATAAGGCTGGACACTTGGGACTGAGGGGTTTTGTGAGATTGGGTGAGCAAATGCAGACACTTTGTAGCAAAAATGCATGGCCCCCATTCCATGGGTCCCAACTCTCCATGTTGAAGGGAATATTACTACAGCTATAACATGTACGGGGAACCTAGAGAATGGACACACTGTGAATACAAAAGGTTTCTAAAACTCAACGAATAGTCCCTCTCCTGGTGCTCCGGTTTGACTTTCCAACTGCTTTACTATCAATCTCCCAACTTGGAGAGACAACACCTTTAACCTCCTGGTTCGCACAGGTTGCCAATTTGGCAGAGGATGGAAGGGAAGAGTGAGAACCAATGAGAGAGTAGCTGTTAGGCATTTGGACGGGCACATGTCACTCTAATTTCCCAGCAGGAAGTAGAATTAACCAGAGTCTCAGCCACCCACCGGAACCCAGTATGGGTCCTGAACCAAAATTTTGGACTTGCGTACAGCTCATAAAAAACGAGTTGAAAAACGGAGCTCTGTGGCACAGCAATTCACAAACTGGCAGAGTAATAAAGGACAACTATCGTCCAAAAATCTGTTGAGGGAAGGCAACGAGGAGGACTTGAAAGTGAGGCAGAATAGAAGGAAACAGATTTCAAGAGGTACGTTGGAATCGCCTTTAAAGCACCGGAAGAGGGGCACAACTTCGACAATGACGCACTTGGCCAAAAAGGGCGTATGAGTTTTCTCCTGAATATATTCACGAAAAAACGCATACGCCATTTTTGGCCAAGCTAGCAAGCGGGCAAAGCAAATCTGCATTACAAAGAAGTATCACTTCCCACTGGTCAAAAGGGACATCCACAAAATGTGGAAAAACCAGAAAGGCAAGACAGGCCCTGGAGAACAAAGAGCCTTGTTATGCTGATGCGTGGGATGTAAACTGCCAACTGCCTCACTGGAGGAGTTCATTGTGTTCCCTAAAACAAGTAAACAACAGAGCTACAGAGCCAAGGGCACTTCCAGTCTAGGGAATATACCTTGGGAAAACTGAAAATCAGAAAGACAGAGCCACCCCCAAATTTACGGCTGCACTGCTTACAAGAACCTCAACTTGGGTACAACTTAAATATCCCAGGAAATATAAAAATGGTTCAAAAAATTGTGGTACTTACATACGATGGAATATCCCTCAGCCATGAAATCAATGTCATAAGACCAGGAGCAGCAAAGTGAGTGGATTCAGGTACGATGATTCTAAGTGAAATAAGTCAAACAGAAAAAGAAACTTATCATAAGATATCACTTATGAAGCTCCTGTAAACATGGCTACACATGAACTGAGTTAGGAAAGAGAACAGAGTCTCACATTTAGAAAACACTCTTATGCCTGTTTAAGGGGGAAGGAGAGGTGGGGTGATTCATAAAACCAGAGTTTGATATAAGCACAGGTACCGTTTCTAAAACCAACTGTGGAATAGACAAGACCTACACCTTCCTCAGTGAAAGGGACTCAAAACACCATATTTCCCGCAGAGGAATAGATCTGACTAGAAAGAATCTTAAAACCTATGTATTGATATTTCTCTGTAAGGGAATCAAGTGTGTCTAGACTGGCATAAATATGGCAGCGAGAATCAGCTCAAACCCACTATAAGGGGAATTTCAAAAACAAAACCAAAAAACAGGGAAATTCTTTACATTTCCTCAACAGTCTCTGATGAAACCTGGAATGAGCCTATCTACAATGACAGCTGGATGTGGCATAAGGCTGGACACATTGGAATGAGAGGATTGGTGAGATTGGGTGAGCAAATGCAGACCCCTTAAAGCAAAAATGCATGGCCCCCATTCCATGGGTCCCAACTCTCCATGTTGAAGGTAATATTACTACAGCTATAACATGTACGGGAAACCTAGAGAATGGACACTCTGTGAAAACAAAAGGTTTCTAAAACTCAACGAATAGTCCCTCTCCTGGTGCTCCGCTTTGACTTTCCAACTGCTTTACTATCAATCTCCTAACTTGTGAGACAACCCGTTCAACCTCATGGTTCGCACAGGTTGCCAATTTGGCAGAGGATGGAAGGGAAGAGGGAGAACCAATGAGAGAGTAGCTGTTAGGCATTTGGACGGGCACCTGTCACTCTAATTTCCCGGCACGAAGAAGAATTAACCAGAGTCTCAGCCACCCACCGGGGACCTGCATAGGTCCTGAACCAAAATTTTGGACTTGCGTACAGCTCACAAAAAAGGAGTTGAAAAATGGAGCTCAGGGGCACAGCAATTCACAAACTGGCAGAGTAATAAAGGACAACTATCGTCCAAAAATCTGTTGAGGGAAGGCAACGAGGCAGACTTGAAAGCGAGGCAGAATAGCAGGAAACAGATTTCAAGAGGTACGTTGGAATCGCCTTTAAAGCACAGGAAGAGGGGCACAACTTCGACAATGACGCACTGGGCCAAAAAGGGCGTATGCGTTTTCTCCTGAATATATTCAGGAGAAAACGCATACGCCCTTTTTGGCCAAGCAAGCAAGCGGGCAATGCAAATCTGCACTACAAAGAAGTATCACTTCCCACCGGTCAAAAGGGACATCCACAAATGTGTAAAAACCAGAAAGGCAGGACTTCCGGGTAAGATGGCGGAAGAGTAAGACGCGGAGATCACCTTCCTCCCCACGGATACACCAGAAATACAGCTACACGTGGAACAACTCCTACAGAACACCTACTGAATGCTGGCAGAAGACCCCAGACCTCCCAAATGGCAAGAAACTCCCCACATACCTGGGTAGGGCAAAGCGGAGAGATTCCCGCACAGAGGATCGGTGCCGAGCGGCACTCACCCGCCCGAGAGGCTTGTCTGCTCGCCCGCCAGGGCTGGCGGCGCTGGAAACTGTGGCGAGAACTCAGCCTGAAGGGGGCTAATGTGCCAGAGCTAGCAGGCAGGGAGTCCGGGAAAACTCTGGAGCTGCCGAAGAGGCAAAAGACTTTTTCTTCCCTCTTGTTTTCCTGGTGCGCGAGTAGAGGGGATTAAGAGCGCTGCTTAAAGTGGCTCCACAGACGAGCGCGAGTCACGACTGAAAGTGCGGAGCCCAGTGACGGGCGTGGGACGCTGGGGCTGCTGCTGCCACCGCCAAGAACCCTGTGTGCGAGCGCAGGTCACTGTCCACACCGCCCTTCCGGGAGCCTGTGCAGCCCGCCACTGCCGGGGTCCCGGGATCCAGGGGCGGCTTCCCTGGGAGAACGCACGGCGCGCCTCGGGCTGGTGCAACGTCACGCCGAACTCTGCCACTGCAGGCTCGCCCCGCACTCCGTGCCCCTCCCTCCCGCCCGGCCTGAGTGAGCCAGAGTCCCCGAAGAGGCTGCTCCTTTAACCCTGTCCTGTCTGAGAAAAGAACAGACGCCCTCCGGCGACCTACACGCAGAGGCGGGGCCAAATCCAATGCTGAGACCCAGGAGCTGTGAGAACAAAGAAGAGAAAGGGAAACCTCTCCCAGCAGCCTCAGAAGCAGCGGATTAAAGCTCCACAATCAACTTGATGTACCCTGCATCTGTGGAATACATGAATAGACAACAAATCATCCCAAATTGAGGAGCCAGGAGTCAGTGCTGTGCCTCTGAGGTGGGAGAGCCAACTTCAGGACACTGGTCCACAAGAGACCTCCCAGCTCCACATAATATCAAACGGCGAAAATCTTCCAGAGATCTCCATCTCAACACCAGCACCCAGCTTCACTCAACGACCGGCAAGCTACAGTGCTGGACACCCTATGCCAAACAACTAGCAAGACAGGAACACAACGCCACCCATTAGCAGAGAGGTGGCCTAAAATCATAAAAAGTCCGCAGACACCCCAAAACACACCACCAGACGTGGACCTGCCCACCAGAAAGACAAGATCCAGCCTCATCCACCAGAACACAGGCACTAGTCCCCTCCACCAGGAAGCCTACACAACCCACTAAACCAACCTTAGCCACAGGGGACAGACACCAAAAACAACGGGAACTACGAACCTGCAGCCTGCAAAAAGGAGACCCCAAACACAGTAACATAAGCAAAATGAGAAGACAGAAAAACACACAGCAGGAGAAGGTGCAAGATAAAAACCCACCAGACCTAACAAATGAAGAGGTAATAGGCAGTCTACCTGAAAAAGAATTCAGAATAATGATGGTAAAGATGATCCAAGATTCTATTTCCCAGATCCAATATCTTGGAAATAGAATAGACAAAATGCAAGAAACAGTTAACAAGGACCTAGAAGAACTAAAGATGAATCAAGCATCGATTAAAAACACAATACATGAAATAAAAAATACTCTAGATGGGATCAATAGCAGAATAACTGAGGCAGAAGAACGGATAAGTGAGGTGGAAGATAAAATAGTGGAAATAACTGCTGCAGAGCAAAATAAAGAAAAAAGAATGAAAAGAACAGAGGACAGTCTCAGAGAACTCTGGGACAACATTAAACGCACCAACATTCGAATTATAGGGGTTCCAGAAGAAGAAGAGAAAAAGAAAGGACTGAGAAAATATTTGAAGAGATTATAATTGAAAACTTCCCTAATATGGGAAAGGAAATAGTTAATCAAGTCCAGGAAGCACAGAGAGTCCCATACAGAATAAATCCAAGGAGAAATACGCCAAGACACATATTAATCAAACTGTCAAAAATTAAACACAAAGAAATCATATTAAAAGCAGCAAGGCAAAAACAACAAATAACACACAAGGGAATCCCCATCAGGATAACAGCTGATCTCTCATCAGAAACTCTACAAGCCAGAAGGGAGTGGCAGGACATAATTAAAGTGATGAAGGAGAAAAACCTGCAACCAAGATTACTCTACCCAGCAAGGATCTCATTCAGATTTGATGGAGAAATTAAAACGTTTACAGACAAGCAAAAGCTGAGAGAGTTCCGCACCACCAAACCAGCTTTACAACAAATGCTAAAGGAACTTCTCTAGGCAAGAAACACAACAGAAGGAAAAGACCTACAATAACGAACCCAAAACAATTAAGAAAATGGGAATAGGAACATACATATCGATAATTACCTTAAATGTAAATGGACTAAATGCTCCCACCAAAAGACACAGATTGGCTGAATGGATACAAAAACAAGACCCATATATATGCTGTCTACAAGAGACCCACTTCAGACCTAGAGACACATACAGACTGAAAGTAAGGGGATGGAAAAAGATATTCCATGCAAATGGAAACCAAAAGAAAGCTGGAGTAGCAATTCTCATATCAGACAAAATAGACTTTAAAATAAAGACTACTAGAAGAGACAAAGAAGGACACTGCATAATGATCAAGGGATCGATCCAAGAAGAAGATATAACAATTGTAAATATTTATGCACCAAACATAGGAGCACCTCAATACATAAGGCAAATACTAACAGCCATAAAAGGAGAAATCGACAGTAACACAATCATAGTAGGGGACTTTAACACCCCACTTTCACCAATGGACAGATCTTCCAAAATGAAAATAAATAAGGAAACACAAGCTTTAAATGATACATTAAACAAGATGGACTTAATTGATATTTATAGGACATTCCATCCAAAAACAACAGAATACACATTTTTCTAAAGTGCTCATGGAACATTCTCCAGGATAGATCATATCTTGGGTCACAAATCAAGCCTTGGTAAATTTAAGAAAATTGAAATTGTATCAAGTGTCTTTTCTGACCACAATGCTATGAGACTAGATATCAATTACAGGAAAAGAGCTGTAAAAAATACAAACACATGGAGGCTAAACAATACACTACTTAATAACGAAGTGATCACTGAAGAAATCAAAGAGGAAATTAAAAAATACCTAGAAACAAATGACAATGGAGACACGACGACCCAAAACCTATGGGATGCAGCAAAAGCAGTTCTAAGAGGGAAGTTTATAGCAATACAATCCCACCTTAAGAAACAGGAAACATCTCGAATAAACAACCTAACCTTGCACCTAAAGCAATTAGAGAAAGAAGAACAAAAACACCCCAAAGTTAGCAGAAGGAAAGAAATCATAAAAATCAGATCAGAAATAAATGAAAAAGAAATGAAGGAAACGATAGCAAAGATCAATAAAACTAAAAGCTGGTTCTTTGAGAAGATAAACAAAATTGATGAACCATTAGCCAGACTCATCAAGAAAAGAAGGGAGAAGACTCAAATCAATAGAAATAGAAATGAAAAAGGAGAAGTAACAACTGACACTGCAGAAATACAAAAGATCATGAGAGATTACTACAAGCAACTCTATGCCCATAAAATGGACAACCTGGAAGAGATGGACAAATTCTTAGAAATGCACAACCTGCCAAGACTGACTCAGGAAGAAATAGAAAATATGAATAGACCAATCACAAGCACTGAAATTGAAACTGTGATTAAAAATCTTCCATCAAACAAAAGCCCAGGACCAGATGGCTTCACAGGCGAATTCTATCAAACATTTAGAGAAGAGCTAACACCCATCCTTCTCAAACTCTTCCAAACAACATCAGAGGAAGGAACACTCCCAAACTCATTCTACGAGGCCACCATCACCTTGATACCAAAACCAGGCAAGGATGTCACAAAGAAAGAAAACTACAGGCCAATATCACTGATGAACATAGATGCAAAAATCCTCAACAAAATACTAGCAAACAGAATCCAACAGCACATTAAAAGGATCATACACCATGATCAAGTGGGGTTTATTCCAGGAATGCAAGGATTCTTCAATATACGCAAATCAATCAATGTGATACACCATATTAACAAGTTGAAGGAGAAAAACCATATGATCATCTCCATAGATGCAGAGAAAGCTTTCGACAAAATTCAACACCCATTTATGATAAAAACCCTGCAGAAAGTAGGCATAGAGGGAACTTTCCTCAACATCATAAAGGCCATATATGACAAACCCACAGCCAACATTGTCCTCAATGGTGAAAAACTGAAACCATTTCCACTAAGATCAGGAACAAGACAAGGCTGCCCACTCTCACCACTCTTATTCAACATAGTTTTGGAAGTTTTAGCCACGGCAATCAGAGAAGAAAAGGAAATAAAAGGAATCCAAATTGGAAAAGAAGAAGTAAAGCTGTCATTGTTTGCAGATGACATGATACTATACATAGAGAATCCTAAAGATGCTACCGAAAAACTACTAGAACTAATCAATGAATTTGGTAAAGTAGCAGGATACAAAATTAATGTACAGAAATCTCTGGCATTCCTGTACACTAATGATGAAAAATCTGAAAATGAAATCAAGAAAACACTCCCATTTACCATTGCAACAAAAAGAATAAAATATCTAGGAATAAACCTACCTAAGGAGACAAAAGACCTGTATGCAGAAAATTATAAGACACTGATGAAAGAAATTAAAGATGATACAAATAGATGGAGAGATATACCATGCCCCTGGATTGGAAGAATCAATATTGTGAAAATGACTCTACTACCCAAAGCAATCTACAGATTCAATGCAATCCCTATCAAACTACCACTGGCATTTTTCACAGAACTAGAACAAAAAATTTCAAAATTTGTTTGGAAAAACAAAAGACCCCGAATAGCCAAAGCAATCTTGAGAACGAAAAACGGAGCTGGAGGAATCAGGCTCCCTGACTTCAGACTATACTACAAAGCTACAGTAATCAAGACAGTATGGTACTGGCACAAAAACAGAAAGATAGTTCAATGGAACAGGATAGAAAGCCCAGAGATAAACCCGTGGACATATGTTCACCTTATCTTTGATAAAGGAGGCAGGAATGTACAGTGGAGAAAAGACAGTCTCTTCAATAAGTGGTGCTGGGAAAACTGGATAGGGACATGTAAAAATATGAGATTAGATCACTCCCTAACACCATACACAAAAATAAGCTCAAAATGGATTAAAGACCTAAATGTAAGGCCAGAAACTATCAAACTCTTAGAGGAAAACATAGGCAGAACACTCTATGACATAAATCACAGCAAGATTCTTTTTGACCCACCTCCTAGAGAAATGGAAATAAAGACAAAAATAAACACATGGGACCTAATGAAACTTAAAACCTTTTGCACAGCAAAGGAAAACATAATCAAGACGAAAAGACAACCCTCAGAATGGGAGAACATAATTGCAAATTAAGCAACTGACAAAGGATTAATCTCCAAAATTTATAAGCAGCTCAGGCAGCTCAATAACAAAAAAACAAACAACCCAATCCAAAAATGGGGAGAAGACCTAAATAGACATTTCTCCACAGAAGATATACAGACTGCCAACAAACACATGAAAGGATGCTCAACATCTTTACTCATCAGAGAAATGCAAATCAAAACTACAATGAGATATCATCTCACACCAGTCAGAATGGCCATCATCAAGAAATCTAGAAACAATAAATGCTGGAGAGGGTGTGAAAAAAAGGGAACACTCTTGCACTGCTGGTGGGAATGTGAATTGGTACAGCCACTATGGAGAACGGTATGGAGGTTCCTTAAAAAACTAAAAATAGAACAACCATATGACCCAGCAATCCCACTACTAGGCATATACCCTGAGAAAACCATAATTCCAAAAGAGACATGTACCAAAATGTTCATTGCAGCTCTATTCACAATAGCCCAAAGCTGGAAACAACCTAAGTGTCCATCATCGGATGAATGGATAAAGAAGATGTGGCACATATAAACAATGGAATATTACTCAGCCATAAAAAGAAACGAAACTAAGCTATTTGTAATGAGGTAGATAGACCTAGAGGCTGTCATACAGAGTGAAGTAAGTCAGAAAGAGAAAGACAAATACCGTATGCTAACACATATATACGGAATTAAAAAAAAAAAAGTCATGAAGGACCTAGGGGCAAAACAGGAATAAAGACACAGACCTACTTGAGAATGGACTTGAGGCTATGGGGAGGGGGAAGGGTAAGCTGTGACAAAGCGAAAGAGAGGCATGGACATATATACACTACCAAACGTAAGGTAGATAGATAGTGGGAAGCAGCCACAGAGCACAGGGAGATCAGCTCGGTGCTTTGTGACCGCCTGGAGGGGTGGGATGGGGAGGGTGGGAGGGAGGGAGATGCATGAGGGAAGGGATGTGGGAACAGATGAATATGTATGACTGATTCACTTTGTTATAAAGCAGAAACTAATTAAAAAATTAAAAAAATAAAAAAAAATAAAAAAAAAAACAGAAAGGCAAGACAGGTCCTGGAGAACAGGGAGCCTTGTTATGCTGATGGGCGGGATGTAAATTGCAAACGGCCTCACTGGAGGAGTGCATTGCGTTCCCTAAAACAAGTAAACAACAGAGCTACAGAGCCAAGGGCACTTCCAGTCTAGGGAATATACCTTGGGAAAACTGAAAATCAATAAGACAGGGCAACCCCCAAATTTAGGGCTGCACTGCTTACAACAACCTCAACTTGGGTACACCTTAAATATCCCATGAAATATAAAAATGGTTCGAAAAATTTTGGTACTTATGTACGATGGAATATCCCTCAGCCATGAAATCAATGTCATAAGACCAGGAGCAGCAAAGTGAGTGGATTCAGGTACGATGATTCTAAGTGAAATAAGTCACACAGAAAAAGAAACTTATCATAAGATATCACTTATGAAGATCCTGTAAACATGGCTACACATGAACTGAGTTAGGAAAGAGAACAGAGTCTCACATTTAGAAAACACTCTTATGCCTGTTTAAGGGGGAAGGAGAGGTGGGGTGATGCATAAAACCAGAGTTTGTTATAAGCACAGTTACCGTTTCTAAAACCAACTCTGGAATAGACGAGACCTACACCTTCATCAGTGAAAGGGACTCAAAACCCCATATTTCGCGCAGAGTAAAAGATCTCACTAGTAAGAAACTTAAAACCTATGTATTGATATGTCTCTGTAAGGGAATCAAGTGTGTCTAGACTGGCATAAACATGGCAGCGAGAATCAGCTCAAACCCACTATAAAAAGGAATTTCAAAAACAAAACCAAAAAACAGGGAATTTCTCTACATTTCCTTCAGGGTCTCTGATGAAACCTGGAATGACCCTATCTAAAATGACAGCTGGATGTGGTATAAGGCTGGACACTTGGGACTGAGAGGATTGGTGAGATTGGGTGAGCAAATGCAGACCCTTTAAAGCAAAAATGCAAGGCCCACATTCCATGGGTCCCAAGTCTCCATGTTGAAGGGAATATTACTACAGCTATAACATGTATGGGAAACCTAGAGAATGGAAACACAGTGAATACAAAAGGTTTCTAAAACTCAACAAATAGTCCCTATCCTGGTGCTCCGGTTTGACTTTCCAACTGCTTTACTATCAATCTCCCAACTTGGAGAGACAACCCCTTTAACCTCCTGGTTCGCACAGGTTGCCAATTTGGCAGAAGATGGAAGGGAAGAGGGAAAACCAATGAGAGAGTAGCTGTTAGGCATTTGGACGGGCACATGTCACTCTAATTTCCCGGCAGGAAGAAGAATTAACCAAAGTCTCAGCCACCCACCGGGAAACAGTATAGGTCCTGAACCAAAATTTTGGACTTGCGTACAGCTCACAAAAAAGGAGTTGAAAAATGGAGCTCAGGGGCACAGCAATTCACAAACTGGCAGAGTAATAAAAGACCACTATCGTCCGAAAACCTGTTGAGGGAAGACAATGAGGCTGACTTGAAAGCGAGGCAGAATAGCAAGAAACAGATTTCAAGAGGTACGTTGGAATCGCCTTTAAAGCACACGAAGAGGGGCACAACTTCGACAATGACGCACTTGGCCAAAAAGGCGTATGCGTTTTCTCCTGAATATATTCAGGAGAAAACGCATACGCCCTTTTTGGCCAAGCAAGCAAGCGGGCAATGCAAATCTGCACTACATAGAAGTATCACTTCCCACCAGTCAAAAGGGACATCCAAAAATGTTTAAACACCAGAAAGGCAAGACAGGTCCTGGAGAACAGGGAGCCTTTTTATGCTGATGGGCGGGATGTAAATTGCCAACTGCCTCACTGGAGGAGTGCATTGCGTTCCCTAAAAAAGTAAACAACAGAGCTACAGAGCGAAGGGCACTTCCAGTCTAGGGAATATAACTTGGGAAAACTGAAAATCAATGAGACAGAGCCACCCCCAAATTTAGGGCTGCACTGCTTATAAGAACCTCAACTTGTGTACACCTTAAATATCCTAGGAAATATAAAAATGGTTCAAAAAATTGTAGTACATATGTACGATGGAATATCCCTCAGCCATGAAATCAATGTCATAAGACCAGGAGCAGCAAAGTGAGTGGATTCAGGTACGATGATTCTAAGTGAAATAAGTCACACAGAAAAAGAAACTTATCATAAGATATCACTTATGAAGATCCTGTAAACATGGCTACACATGAAGTGATTTAGGAAAGAGAACAGAGTCTCACATTTAGAAAACACTCTTATGCCTGCTTAAGGGGAAAGGATAGGTGGGGTGATGCATAAAACCAGAGTTTGATATAAGCACAGTTATCATTTCTAAAACCAACTGTGGAATAGACAAGACCTACACCTTCCTCAGTGAAAGGGACTCAAAACCCCATATTTCCAACAGAGGAATAGATCTGATTAGTAAGAATATTAAAACCTATGTATTGATATGTCACTGTAAGGGAATAAAGTGTGTCTAGACTGGCATAAACATGGCAGTGAGAATCAGCTCATACCCACTATAAAAAGGAATTTCAAAAACACAACCAAAAAACAGGGAAATTCTTTACATTTCCTTCAGGGTCTCTGATGAAACCTGGAATGACCCTATCTACAGTGACAGCTGGATGTGGTATAAGGCTAGACACTTGGGACTGAGAAGTTTGGTGAGATTGGGTGAACAAATGCAGACCGTTTAAAGCAAAAATGCATGGCCCCCATTCCATGGGTCCCAAATCTGCAGGTTGAAGGGAATATTACTACAGCTATAACATGTACGGTAAACCTAGCGAATGGACACACTGTGAATACAAAACGTTTGTAAAACTCAACGAGTAGACCCTCTCCTGGTGCTCTGCTTTGACTTTCCAACTGCTTTACTATCAATCTCCCAACTTGAGGAGACAACCCCTTTAACCTCCTGGTTCGCACATTTTGCCAATTTTGCAGAGGATGGAAGGGAAGAGGGGGAACCAATGAGAGAGTAGCTGTTAGGCATTTGGACGGGCACATGTCACTCTAATTTCCCGGCAGGAAGAAGAATTAACCAGAGTCTCAGCCACCCACCGGGGACCAGTACAGGTCCTGAACCAAAATTTTGGACTTGCGTACAGCTCACAAAAAACGAGTTGAAAAATGGAGCTCAGGGGCACAGCAATTCACAAACTGGCAGAGTAATAAAGGACAACTATCGTCCAAAAATCTGTTGAGGGAAGACAACGAGGCGGACTTGAAAGCGAGGCAGAATAGCAAGAAACAGATTTCAAGAAGTACGTTGGAATCGCCTTTAAAGCACAGGAAGAGGGGCACAACTTCGATAATGACGCACTTGGCCAAAAAGGGCGTATGCGTTTTCTCCTGAATATATTCAGGAGGAAACACATACGCCATTTTTGGCCAAGCAAGCAAGCGGGCAATGCAAATCTGCACTACATAGAAGTATCACTTCCCACCAGTCAAAAGGGACATCCAAAAATGTGTAAAAACCAGAAAGGCAAGACAGGCCCTGGAGAACAGGGAGCCTTTTTATGCTGATGGGCGGGATGTAAATTGCCAACTGCCTCACTGGAGGAGTGCATTGCGTTCCCTAAAACAAGTAAACAACAGAGCTACAGAGCGAAGGGCACTTCCAGTCTAGGGAATACACCTTGGGAAAACTGAAAATCATTAAGTCAGAGCCACCCCCAAATTTAGGGTTGCACTGCTTATAAGAACCTCAACTTGTGTACACCTTAAATATCCTAGGAAATATAAAAATGGTTCAAAAAATTGTAGTACTTATGTACGATGTTATATCCCTCAGCCATGAAATCAATGTCAAAAGACCAGGAGCAGCAAAGTGAGTGGATTCAGGTACGATGATTCTAAGTGAAATAAGTCACACAGAAACAGAAACTTATCATAAGATATCACTTATGAAGATCCTGTAAACATGGCTGCACATGAACTGAGTTAGGAAAGAGAACAGAGTCTCACATTTAGAAAACACTCTTATGCCTGCTTAAGAGGGAAGGAGAGGTGGGGTGATGCATAAAACCAGAGTTTGACATAAGCACAGGTACCATTTCTAAAACCAACTTTGGAATAGAGAAGACCTACACCTTCCTCAGTGAAAGGGACACAAATCCCCATATTTCCCGCAGAGGAATAGATCTGACTAGTAAGAATCTTAAAACCTATGTATTGATATGTCTCTGTAAGGGAATTAAGTGTGTCTAGACTGGCATAAACATGGCAGCGAGAATCAGCTGAAACCCACTATAAAAAGGAATTTCAAATACAAAACCAAAAAACAGGGAAATTCTCTACATTTCCTTCAGGCTCTCTAATGAAACCTGGAATCACCCTATCTACAATGACAGCTGGATGTGGCATAAGGCTGGACACTTGGGACTGAGCGGATTGGTGAGATTGTGTGAGCAAATGAAGACCTTTTAAAGCAAATATGCATGGCCCCCATTCCATGGGTCCCAACTCTCAATGTTGAAGGGAATATTACTACAGCTATAACATGTACGGGAAACCTAGAGAATGGACACACTGTGAATACAAAAAGGTTTCTAAAACTCAACGAGTATTCCCTCTCCTGGTGATCCGGTTTGACTTTCCAACTCCTTTACTATAAATCTCCCAAATTGGAGAGACAGCCCCTTTAACCTCCTGGTTTGCACAGGTTTCCATATTTGCAGAGGATGGAAGGGAAGAGGGAGAACCAATGAGAGAGTAGCTCTTAGGCATTTAGACGGGCACATGTCACTCCAATTTTCCGGCAGGAAGAAGAATTAACCAGAGTCTCAGCCACCCACCAGGAACCAGAATAGGTCCTGAACCAAAATTTTGGACTTGCGTACAGCTCACAAAAAACGAGGTGAAAAATGGAGCTCAGGGGCACAGCAATTCACAAACTAGGAGAGTAATAAAGGACAACTATCGTCCAAAAATCTGTTGAGGGATGGCAACGAGGAAGACTTGAAAGCGAGGCAGAATAGCAGGAAACATATTTCAAGAGGTACGTTGGAATAGCCTTTAAAGCACAGGAAGAGGGGTACAACATCGACAATGACGCACTTGGCCAAAAAGGGCGTATGCGTTTTCTCCTGAATATATTCAGGAGAAAACGCATACGCCCTTTTTGGCCAAGCAAGCAAGCGGGCAATGCAAATCTGCACTACAAAGAAGTATCACTTCCCACCGGTCAAAAGGGACATCCACAAATGTGTAAAAACCAGAAAGGCAAGCCAGGCCCTGGAGAACAGGGAGCCTTGTTATGCTGATGGGCGGGATGTAAATTGCCAACTGCCTCACTGGAGGAGTGCATTGTGTTCCCTAAAACAAGTAAACAACAGAGCTACAGAGCCAAGGGCACTTCCAGTCTAGGGAATATACCTTGGGAAAACTGAAAATCAATAAGACAGAGCCACCCCCAAATTTAGGGCTGCACTGCTTACAAGAACCTCAACTTGGGCACACCTTAAATATCCCAGGAAATATAAATATGGTTCAAAAAACTGTGGTATTTATGTACGATGAAATATCCCTCAGCCATAAAAACAATGTCATAAGACCAGGAGCAGCAATGTGAGTGGATTAAGGTACGATGATTCTAAGTGAAATAAGTCCCACAGAACAAGAAACTTATCATAAGATATCACATATGAAGATCCTGTAAGCGTGGCTACACATGATCTGAGTTAGGAAAGAGAACAGAGTGTCACATTTAGAAAACACTCTTATGCCTGCTTAAGGGAAAAGGAGAGGTGGGGTGATGAATAAAACCAGAGTTTTATATAAGTACAGGTACCATTTCTAAAACAAACTGTGGAATAGACAAGACCTACAGCTTCCTCAGTGAAAGGGACTCTAAACCCCATATTTCGCGCAGAGGAATAGATCTGACTAGTAAGAATCTTAAAACCTATGTAATGATATGTCTCTGTAAGGGAATTAAAAGTGTCTAGACTGGCATAAACATGGCAGCGAGAATCAGCTCAAACCCACTATAAAAATGAATTTCAAATACAAAACCAAAAAACAGGGAAATTCTTTACATTTCCTTCAGGCTCTCTAATGAAACCTGGAATGACCCTATCTACAATGACAGCTGGATGTGGCATAAAGCTGGACACTTGGGACTGAGAGGATTGGTGAGATTGGGTGAGCAAATGCAGACCATTTAAAGCAAAAATGCATGTCACCCATTCCATGGGTCCCAACTCTCCAGGTTGAAGGGAATATTACTACAGCTATAACATGTATGGGAAAACTAGAGAATGGACACACTGTGAATACAAAAGTTTCTAAAACTCAAAGAATAGTCCCTCTCCTAGTGCTCCAGTGTGACTTTCCAACTGCTTTACTATCAATCTCCCAAATTGGAGAGACAGACCCTTTAAGCTCCTGGTTCACACAGGTTGCCAATTTTGCAGAGGATGGAAGGGAAGAGGGAGAACAAATGAGAGAGTAGCTGTTAGGCATTTGGAAGGGCACATGTCACTCTAATTTCCCGGCAGTAAGAAGAATTAACCAAAGTCTCAGCCACCCACCGGGAACCAGTATAGGTCCTGAACCAAAATTTTGGACTTGCGTACAGCTCACAAAAGACGAGTTGAATAATGGAGCTCAGGGGCATAGCAATTCACAAACTGGCAGAGTAATAAAGGACAGCTATCGTCCAAAAATCTCTTGAAGGAAGACAACCACGCGAACTTGAAAGCAAGGCAGAACAGCAGGAAACAGATTTCAAGAGGTACGTTGGAATCGCCTTTAAAGCACAGGAAGAGGGGCACAACTTCGACAATCACGCCCTTGGCCAAAAAGGGCGTATGCGTTTTCTCCTGAATATATTCAGGAGAAAACGCATTCGCCCTTTATGGCCAAGCAAGAAAGCGGGAAATGCAAATCTGCACTACAAAGAAGTATCACTTCCCACCGGTCAAAAGTGACATCCACAAAATGTGTAAAAACCAGAAAGGCAAGACAGGCCCTGGAGAACAGGGAGCCTTTTTATGCTGATGGGCGGGATGTAAATTGCCAACTGCCTCACTGGAGGAGTGCATTGCGTTCCCTAAAAAAGTAAACAACAGAGCTACAGAGCGAAGGGCACTTCCAGTCTAGGGAATATACCTTGGGAAAACTGAAAATCAATGAGACAGAGCCACCCCCAAATTTAGGGCTGCACTGCTTATAAGAACCTCAACTTGTGTACACCTTAAATATCCTAGGAAATATAAAAATGGTTCAAAATATTGTAGTACATATGTACGATGGAATATCCCTCAGCCATGAAATCAATGTCATAAGACCAGGAGCAGCAAAGTGAGTGGATTCAGGTACGATGATTCTAAGTGAAATAAGTCACACAGAAAAAGAAACTTATCATAAGATATCACTTATGAAGATCCTGTAAACATGGCTACACATGAAGTGAGTTAGGAAAGAGAACAGAGTCTCACATTTAGAAAACACCCTTATGCCTGCTTAAGGGGAAAGCAGAGGTGGGGTGATGCATAAAACCAGAGTTTGATATAAGCACAGTTATCATTTCTAAAACCAACTGTGGAATAGACAAGACCTACACCTTCCTCAGTGAAAGGGACTCAAAACCCCATATTTCCAACAGAGGAATAGATCTGATTAGTAAGAATATTAAAACCTATGTATTGATATGTCACTGTAAGGGAATAAAGTGTGTCTAGACTGGCATAAACATGGCAGTGAGAATCAGCTCATACCCACTATAAAAAGGAATTTCAAAAACACAACCAAAAAACAGGGAAATTCTTTACATTTCCTTCAGGGTCTCTGATGAAACCTGGAATGACCCTATCTACAGTGACAGCTGGATGTGGTATAAGGCTAGACACTTGTGACTGAGACGTTTGGTGAGATTGGGTGAACAAATGCAGACCGTTTAAAGCAAAAATGCATGGCCCCCATGCCATGGGTCCCAAATCTCCAGGTTGAAGGGAATATTACTACAGCTATAACATGTACGGTAAACCTAGCGAATGGACACACTGTGAATACAAAAGGTTTGTAAAACTCAACGAGTAGACCCTCTCCTGGTGCTCTGCTTTGACTTTCCAACTGCTTTACTATCAATCTCCCAACTTGAGGAGACAACCCCTTTAACCTCCTGGTTCGCACATTTTGCCAATTTTGCAGAGGATGGAAGGGAAGAGGGAGAACCAATGAGAGAGTAGCTGTTAGGCATTTGGACGGGCACATGTCACTCTAATTTCCCGGCAGGAAGAAGAATTAACCAGAGTCTCAGCCACCCACCGGGGACCAGTACAGGTCCTGAACCAAAATTTTGCACTTGCGTACAGCTCACAAAAAACGAGTTGAAAAATGGAGCTCAGGGGCACAGCAATTCACAAACTGGCAGAATAATAAAGGACAACTATCGTCCAAAAATCTGTTGAGGGAAGACAACGAGGCGGACTTGAAAGCGAGGCAGAATAGCAAGAAACAGATTTCAAGAAGTACGTTGGAATCGCCTTTAAAGCACAGGAAGAGGGGCACAACTTCGACAATGACGCACTTGGCCAAAAGGGGCGTATGCGTTTTCTCCTGAATATATTCAGGAGGAAACACATACGCCATTTTTGGCCAAGCAAGCAAGCGGGCAATGCAAATCTGCACTACATAGAAGTATCACTTCCCACCAGTCAAAAGGGACATGCAAAAATGTGTAAAAACCAGAAAGGCAAGACAGGCCCTGGAGAACAGGGAGCCTTTTTATGCTGATGGGCGGGATGTAAATTGCCAACTGCCTCACAGGAGGAGTGCATTGCGTTCCCTAAAACAAGTAAACAACAGAGCTACAGAGCGAAGGGCACTTCCAGTCTAGGGAATACACCTTGGGAAAACTGAAAATCAATAAGACAGAGCCACCCCCAAATTTAGGGTTGCACTGCTTATAAGAACCTCAACTTGTGTACACCTTAAATATCCTGGGAAATATAAAAATGGTTCAAAAAATTGTAGTACTTATGTACGATGTTATATCCCTCAGCCATGAAATCAATGTCAAAAGACCAGGAGCAGCAAAGTGAGTGGATTCAGGTACGATGATTCTAAGTGAAATAAGTCACACAGAAACAGAAACTTATCATAAGATATCACTTATGAAGATCCTGTAAACATGGCTGCACATGAACTGAGTTAGGAAAGAGAACAGAGTCTCACATTTAGAAAACACTCTTATGCCTGCTTAAGAGGGAAGGAGAGGTGGGGTGATGCATAAAACCAGAGTTTGACATAAGCACAGGTACCATTTCTAAAACCAACTTTGGAATAGAGAAGACCTACACCTTCCTCAGTGAAAGGGACACAAATCCCCATATTTCCCGCAGAGGAATAGATCTGACTAGTAAGAATCTTAAAACCTATGTATTGATATGTCTCTGTAAGGGAATTAAGTGTGTCTAGACTGGCATAAACATGGCAGCGAGAATCAGCTCAAACCCATTATAAAAAGGAATTTCAAATACAAAACCAAAAAACAGGGAAATTCTCTACATTTCCTTCAGGCTCTCTAATGAAACCTGGAATCACCCTATCTACAATGACAGCTGGATGTGGCATAAGGCTGGACACTTGGGACTGAGCGGATTGGTGAGATTGTGTGAGCAAATGAAGACCTTTTAAAGCAAATATGCATGGCCCCCATTCCATGGGTCCCAACTCTCCATGTTGAAGGGAATATTACTACAGCTATAACATGTACGGGAAACCTAGAGAATGGACACATTGTGAATACAAAAGGTTTCTAAAACTCAACGAGTATTCCCTCTCCTGGTGATCCGGTTTGACTTTCCAACTCCTTTACTATAAATCTCCCAAATTGGAGAGACAGCCCCTTTAACCTCCTGGTTTGCACAGGTTTCCATATTTGCAGAGGATGGAAGGGAAGAGGGAGAACCAATGAGAGAGTAGCTGTTAGGCATTTGGACGGGCACATGTCACTCCAATTTTCCGGCAGGAAGAAGAATTAACCAGAGTCTCAGCCACCCACCAGGAACCAGAATAGGTCCTGAACCAAAATTTTGGACTTGCGTACAGCTCACAAAAAACGAGTTGAAAAATGGAGCTCAGGGGCACAGCAATTCACAAACTAGGAGAGTAATAAAGGACAGCTATCGTCCAAAAATCTGTTGAGGGACGGCAACGAGGAAGACTTGAAAACGAGGCAGAATAGCAGGAAACATATTTCAAGAGGTACGTTGGAATAGCCTTTAAAGCACAGGAAGAGGGGCACAACTTCGACAATCACGCCCTTGGCCAAAAAGGGCGTATGCGTTTTCTCCTGAATATATTCAGGAGAAAACGCATTCGCCCTTTTTGGCCAAGCAAGCAAGCGGGAAATGCAAATCTGCACTACAAAGAAGTATCACTTCCCACCGGTCAAAAGTGACATCCACAAAATGTGTAAAAACCAGAAAGGCAAGACTGGCCCTGGAGAACAGGGAGCCCTGTTATGCTGATGGGTGGGATGTAAATTGCCAACTGCCTCACTGGAGGAGTGCATTGCGTTCCCTAAAACAAGTAAACAACAGAGCTACAGAGCCAATGGCACTTCCAGTCTAGGGAATATACCTTGGGAAAACTGAAAATCAATAAGACAGAGCCAACCCCAAATTTAGGGCTGCACTGGTTACAAGAACCTCAAAGTGGCTACACCTTAAATATCCCAGGAAATATAAAAATCAATGAAATAATTGTTATTTATGTACGGTGGAATATCCCTCAGCCATGAAATCAATGTCATAAGACCAGGAGCAGCAAAGTGAGTGGATTCAGGTACGATGATTCTAAGTGAAATAAGTCACACAGAAAAAGAAACTTATCATAAGATATCACTTATGAAGATCCTGTAACCATGGCTACACATGAACTGAGTTAGGAAAGAGAACAGAGTCTCACATTTAGAAAACACTTTTATGCCTGCTTAAGGGAAAAGGAGAGGTGTGGTGATGCATAAAACCAGAGTTTGATATAAGCACAGGTACCATTTCTAAAACCAACTGTGGAATAGACAAGACATACACCTTCCTCAGTGAAAGGGACTCAAAACCCCATATTTCCCGCAGAGGAATAGATCTGACTAGTAAGAATCTTAAAACCTATGTATTGATATGTCTCTGTAAGGGAATCAAGTGTGTCTAGACTGGCATAACCATGGCTGCGAGAATCAGCTCAAACCCACTATAAAAAGGAATTTTAAAAACAAAAAGCAAAAAACAGGGAAATTCTTTATATTTCCTTCAGGGTATCTGATGAAACCTGGAATGACCCTATCTACAATGACAGCTGGATGTGGCATAAGGCTGGACACTTGGGACTGAGGGGTTTTGTGAGATTGGGTGAGCAAATGCAGACACTTTGTAGCAAAAATGCATGGCCCCCATTCCATGGGTCCCAACTCTCCATGTTGAAGGGAATATTACTACAGCTATAACATGTACGGGGAACCTAGAGAATGGACACACTGTGAATACAAAAGGTTTCTAAAACTCAACGAATAGTCCCTCTCCTGGTGCTCCGGTTTGACTTTCCAACTGCTTTACTATCAATCTCCCAACTTGGAGAGACAACACCTTTAACCTCCTGGTTCGCACAGGTTGCCAATTTGGCAGAGGATGGAAGTGAAGAGTGAGAACCAATGAGAGAGTAGCTGTTAGGCATTTGGACGGGCACATGTCACTCTAATTTCCCAGCAGGAAGTAGAATTAACCAGAGTCTCAGCCACCCACCGGAACCCAGTATGGGTCCTGAACCAAAATTTTGGACTTGCGTACAGCTCATAAAAAACGAGTTGAAAAACGGAGCTCTGTGGCACAGCAATTCACAAACTGGCAGAGTAATAAAGGACAACTATCGTCCAAAAATCTGTTGAGGGAAGGCAACGAGGAGGACTTGAAAGTGAGGCAGAATAGAAGGAAACAGATTTCAAGAGGTACGTTGGAATCGCCTTTAAAGCACCGGAAGAGGGGCACAACTTCGACAATGACGCACTTGGCCAAAAAGGGCGTATGAGTTTTCTCCTGAATATATTCACGAAAAAACGCATACGCCATTTTTGGCCAAGCTAGCAAGCGGGCAAAGCAAATCTGCATTACAAAGAAGTATCACTTCCCACTGGTCAAAAGGGACATCCACAAAATGTGGAAAAACCAGAAAGGCAAGACAGGCCCTGGAGAACAAAGAGCCTTGTTATGCTGATGCGTGGGATGTAAACTGCCAACTGCCTCACTGGAGGAGTTCATTGTGTTCCCTAAAACAAGTAAACAACAGAGCTACAGAGCCAAGGGCACTTCCAGTCTAGGGAATATACCTTGGGAAAACTGAAAATCAGAAAGACAGAGCCACCCCCAAATTTACGGCTGCACTGCTTACAAGAACCTCAACTTGGGTACAACTTAAATATCCCAGGAAATATAAAAATGGTTCAAAAAATTGTGGTACTTACATACGATGGAATATCCCTCAGCCATGAAATCAATGTCATAAGACCAGGAGCAGCAAAGTGAGTGGATTCAGGTACGATGATTCTAAGTGAAATAAGTCAAACAGAAAAAGAAACTTATCATAAGATATCACTTATGAAGCTCCTGTAAACATGGCTACACATGAACTGAGTTAGGAAAGAGAACAGAGTCTCACATTTAGAAAACACTCTTATGCCTGTTTAAGGGGGAAGGAGAGGTGGGGTGATGCATAAAACCAGAGTTTGATATAAGCACAGGTACCGTTTCTAAAACCAACTGTGGAATAGACAAGACCTACACCTTCCTCAGTGAAAGGGACTCAAAACACCATATTTCCCGCAGAGGAATAGATCTGACTAGAAAGAATCTTAAAACCTATGTATTGATATTTCTCTGTAAGGGAATGAAGTGTGTCTAGACTGGCATAAATATGGCAGCGAGAATCAGCTCAAACCCACTATAAGGGGAATTTCAAAAACAAAACCAAAAAACAGGGAAATTCTTTACATTTCCTCAACAGTCTCTGATGAAACCTGGAATGAGCCTATCTACAATGACAGCTGGATGTGGCATAAGGCTGGACACATTGGAATGAGAGGATTGGTGAGATTGGGTGAGCAAATGCAGACCCCTTAAAGCAAAAATGCATGGCCCCCATTCCATGGGTCCCAACTCTCCATGTTGAAGGTAATATTACTACAGCTATAACATGTACGGGAAACCTAGAGAATGGACACTCTGTGAAAACAAAAGGTTTCTAAAACTCAACGAATAGTCCCTCTCCTGGTGCTCCGCTTTGACTTTCCAACTGCTTTACTATCAATCTCCTAACTTGTGAGACAACCCGTTCAACCTCATGGTTCGCACAGGTTGCCAATTTGGCAGAGGATGGAAGGGAAGAGGGAGAACCAATGAGAGAGTAGCTGTTAGGCATTTGGACGGGCACCTGTCACTCTAATTTCCCGGCACGAAGAAGAATTAACCAGAGTCTCAGCCACCCACCGGGGACCTGCATAGGTCCTGAACCAAAATTTTGGACTTGCGTACAGCTCACAAAAAAGGAGTTGAAAAATGGAGCTCAGGGGCACAGCAATTCACAAACTGGCAGAGTAATAAAGGACAACTATCGTCCAAAAATCTGTTGAGGGAAGGCAACGAGGCAGACTTGAAAGCGAGGCAGAATAGCAGGAAACAGATTTCAAGAGGTACGTTGGAATCGCCTTTAAAGCACAGGAAGAGGGGCACAACTTCGACAATGACGCACTGGGCCAAAAAGGGCGTATGCGTTTTCTCCTGAATATATTCAGGAGAAAACGCATACGCCCTTTTTGGCCAAGCAAGCAAGCGGGCAATGCAAATCTGCACTACAAAGAAGTATCACTTCCCACCGGTCAAAAGGGACATCCACAAATGTGTAAAAACCAGAAAGGCAGGACTTCCGGGTAAGATGGCGGAAGAGTAAGACGCGGAGATCACCTTCCTCCCCACGGATACACCAGAAATACAGCTACACGTGGAACAACTCCTACAGAACACCTACTGAATGCTGGCAGAAGACCCCAGACCTCCCAAATGGCAAGAAACTCCCCACATACCTGGGTAGGGCAAAGCGGAGAGATTCCCGCACAGAGGATCGGTGCCGAGCGGCACTCACCCGCCCGAGAGGCTTGTCTGCTCGCCCGCCAGGGCTGGCGGCGCTGGAAACTGTGGCGAGAACTCAGCCTGAAGGGGGCTAATGTGCCAGAGCTAGCAGGCAGGGAGTCCGGGAAAACTCTGGAGCTGCCGAAGAGGCAAAAGACTTTTTCTTCCCTCTTGTTTTCCTGGTGCGCGAGTAGAGGGGATTAAGAGCGCTGCTTAAAGTGGCTCCACAGACGAGCGCGAGTCACGACTGAAAGTGCGGAGCCCAGTGACGGGCGTGGGACGCTGGGGCTGCTGCTGCCACCGCCAAGAACCCTGTGTGCGAGCGCAGGTCACTGTCCACACCGCCCTTCCGGGAGCCTGTGCAGCCCGCCACTGCCGGGGTCCCGGGATCCAGGGGCGGCTTCCCTGGGAGAACGCACGGCGCGCCTCGGGCTGGTGCAACGTCACGCCGAACTCTGCCACTGCAGGCTCGCCCCGCACTCCGTGCCCCTCCCTCCCGCCCGGCCTGAGTGAGCCAGAGTCCCCGAAGAGGCTGCTCCTTTAACCCTGTCCTGTCTGAGAAAAGAACAGACGCCCTCCGGCGACCTACACGCAGAGGCGGGGCCAAATCCAATGCTGAGACCCAGGAGCTGTGAGAACAAAGAAGAGAAAGGGAAACCTCTCCCAGCAGCCTCAGAAGCAGCGGATTAAAGCTCCACAATCAACTTGATGTACCCTGCATCTGTGGAATACATGAATAGACAACAAATCATCCCAAATTGAGGAGCCAGGAGTCAGTGCTGTGCCTCTGAGGTGGGAGAGCCAACTTCAGGACACTGGTCCACAAGAGACCTCCCAGCTCCACATAATATCAAACGGCGAAAATCTTCCAGAGATCTCCATCTCAACACCAGCACCCAGCTTCACTCAACGACCGGCAAGCTACAGTGCTGGACACCCTATGCCAAACAACTAGCAAGACAGGAACACAACGCCACCCATTAGCAGAGAGGTGGCCTAAAATCATAAAAAGTCCGCAGACACCCCAAAACACACCACCAGACGTGGACCTGCCCACCAGAAAGACAAGATCCAGCCTCATCCACCAGAACACAGGCACTAGTCCCCTCCACCAGGAAGCCTACACAACCCACTAAACCAACCTTAGCCACAGGGGACAGACACCAAAAACAACGGGAACTACGAACCTGCAGCCTGCAAAAAGGAGACCCCAAACACAGTAACATAAGCAAAATGAGAAGACAGAAAAACACACAGCAGGAGAAGGTGCAAGATAAAAACCCACCAGACCTAACAAATGAAGAGGTAATAGGCAGTCTACCTGAAAAAGAATTCAGAATAATGATGGTAAAGATGATCCAAGATTCTATTTCCCAGATCCAATATCTTGGAAATAGAATAGACAAAATGCAAGAAACAGTTAACAAGGACCTAGAAGAACTAAAGATGAATCAAGCATCGATTAAAAACACAATACATGAAATAAAAAATACTCTAGATGGGATCAATAGCAGAATAACTGAGGCAGAAGAACGGATAAGTGAGGTGGAAGATAAAATAGTGGAAATAACTGCTGCAGAGCAAAATAAAGAAAAAAGAATGAAAAGAACAGAGGACAGTCTCAGAGAACTCTGGGACAACATTAAACGCACCAACATTCGAATTATAGGGGTTCCAGAAGAAGAAGAGAAAAAGAAAGGACTGAGAAAATATTTGAAGAGATTATAATTGAAAACTTCCCTAATATGGGAAAGGAAATAGTTAATCAAGTCCAGGAAGCACAGAGAGTCCCATACAGAATAAATCCAAGGAGAAATACGCCAAGACACATATTAATCAAACTGTCAAAAATTAAACACAAAGAAATCATATTAAAAGCAGCAAGGCAAAAACAACAAATAACACACAAGGGAATCCCCATCAGGATAACAGCTGATCTCTCATCAGAAACTCTACAAGCCAGAAGGGAGTGGCAGGACATAATTAAAGTGATGAAGGAGAAAAACCTGCAACCAAGATTACTCTACCCAGCAAGGATCTCATTCAGATTTGATGGAGAAATTAAAACGTTTACAGACAAGCAAAAGCTGAGAGAGTTCCGCACCACCAAACCAGCTTTACAACAAATGCTAAAGGAACTTCTCTAGGCAAGAAACACAACAGAAGGAAAAGACCTACAATAACGAACCCAAAACAATTAAGAAAATGGGAATAGGAACATACATATCGATAATTACCTTAAATGTAAATGGACTAAATGCTCCCACCAAAAGACACAGATTGGCTGAATGGATACAAAAACAAGACCCATATATATGCTGTCTACAAGAGACCCACTTCAGACCTAGAGACACATACAGACTGAAAGTAAGGGGATGGAAAAAGATATTCCATGCAAATGGAAACCAAAAGAAAGCTGGAGTAGCAATTCTCATATCAGACAAAATAGACTTTAAAATAAAGACTACTAGAAGAGACAAAGAAGGACACTGCATAATGATCAAGGGATCGATCCAAGAAGAAGATATAACAATTGTAAATATTTATGCACCAAACATAGGAGCACCTCAATACATAAGGCAAATACTAACAGCCATAAAAGGAGAAATCGACAGTAACACAATCATAGTAGGGGACTTTAACACCCCACTTTCACCAATGGACAGATCTTCCAAAATGAAAATAAATAAGGAAACACAAGCTTTAAATGATACATTAAACAAGATGGACTTAATTGATATTTATAGGACATTCCATCCAAAAACAACAGAATACACATTTTTCTAAAGTGCTCATGGAACATTCTCCAGGATAGATCATATCTTGGGTCACAAATCAAGCCTTGGTAAATTTAAGAAAATTGAAATTGTATCAAGTGTCTTTTCTGACCACAATGCTATGAGACTAGATATCAATTACAGGAAAAGAGCTGTAAAAAATACAAACACATGGAGGCTAAACAATACACTACTTAATAACGAAGTGATCACTGAAGAAATCAAAGAGGAAATTAAAAAATACCTAGAAACAAATGACAATGGAGACACGACGACCCAAAACCTATGGGATGCAGCAAAAGCAGTTCTAAGAGGGAAGTTTATAGCAATACAATCCCACCTTAAGAAACAGGAAACATCTCGAATAAACAACCTAACCTTGCACCTAAAGCAATTAGAGAAAGAAGAACAAAAACACCCCAAAGTTAGCAGAAGGAAAGAAATCATAAAAATCAGATCAGAAATAAATGAAAAAGAAATGAAGGAAACGATAGCAAAGATCAATAAAACTAAAAGCTGGTTCTTTGAGAAGATAAACAAAATTGATGAACCATTAGCCAGACTCATCAAGAAAAGAAGGGAGAAGACTCAAATCAATAGAAATAGAAATGAAAAAGGAGAAGTAACAACTGACACTGCAGAAATACAAAAGATCATGAGAGATTACTACAAGCAACTCTATGCCCATAAAATGGACAACCTGGAAGAGATGGACAAATTCTTAGAAATGCACAACCTGCCAAGACTGACTCAGGAAGAAATAGAAAATATGAATAGACCAATCACAAGCACTGAAATTGAAACTGTGATTAAAAATCTTCCATCAAACAAAAGCCCAGGACCAGATGGCTTCACAGGCGAATTCTATCAAACATTTAGAGAAGAGCTAACACCCATCCTTCTCAAACTCTTCCAAACAACATCAGAGGAAGGAACACTCCCAAACTCATTCTACGAGGCCACCATCACCTTGATACCAAAACCAGGCAAGGATGTCACAAAGAAAGAAAACTACAGGCCAATATCACTGATGAACATAGATGCAAAAATCCTCAACAAAATACTAGCAAACAGAATCCAACAGCACATTAAAAGGATCATACACCATGATCAAGTGGGGTTTATTCCAGGAATGCAAGGATTCTTCAATATACGCAAATCAATCAATGTGATACACCATATTAACAAGTTGAAGGAGAAAAACCATATGATCATCTCCATAGATGCAGAGAAAGCTTTCGACAAAATTCAACACCCATTTATGATAAAAACCCTGCAGAAAGTAGGCATAGAGGGAACTTTCCTCAACATCATAAAGGCCATATATGACAAACCCACAGCCAACATTGTCCTCAATGGTGAAAAACTGAAACCATTTCCACTAAGATCAGGAACAAGACAAGGCTGCCCACTCTCACCACTCTTATTCAACATAGTTTTGGAAGTTTTAGCCACGGCAATCAGAGAAGAAAAGGAAATAAAAGGAATCCAAATTGGAAAAGAAGAAGTAAAGCTGTCATTGTTTGCAGATGACATGATACTATACATAGAGAATCCTAAAGATGCTACCGAAAAACTACTAGAACTAATCAATGAATTTGGTAAAGTAGCAGGATACAAAATTAATGTACAGAAATCTCTGGCATTCCTGTACACTAATGATGAAAAATCTGAAAATGAAATCAAGAAAACACTCCCATTTACCATTGCAACAAAAAGAATAAAATATCTAGGAATAAACCTACCTAAGGAGACAAAAGACCTGTATGCAGAAAATTATAAGACACTGATGAAAGAAATTAAAGATGATACAAATAGATGGAGAGATATACCATGCCCCTGGATTGGAAGAATCAATATTGTGAAAATGACTCTACTACCCAAAGCAATCTACAGATTCAATGCAATCCCTATCAAACTACCACTGGCATTTTTCACAGAACTAGAACAAAAAATTTCAAAATTTGTTTGGAAAAACAAAAGACCCCGAATAGCCAAAGCAATCTTGAGAACGAAAAACGGAGCTGGAGGAATCAGGCTCCCTGACTTCAGACTATACTACAAAGCTACAGTAATCAAGACAGTATGGTACTGGCACAAAAACAGAAAGATAGTTCAATGGAACAGGATAGAAAGCCCAGAGATAAACCCGTGGACATATGTTCACCTTATCTTTGATAAAGGAGGCAGGAATGTACAGTGGAGAAAAGACAGTCTCTTCAATAAGTGGTGCTGGGAAAACTGGATAGGGACATGTAAAAATATGAGATTAGATCACTCCCTAACACCATACACAAAAATAAGCTCAAAATGGATTAAAGACCTAAATGTAAGGCCAGAAACTATCAAACTCTTAGAGGAAAACATAGGCAGAACACTCTATGACATAAATCACAGCAAGATTCTTTTTGACCCACCTCCTAGAGAAATGGAAATAAAGACAAAAATAAACACATGGGACCTAATGAAACTTAAAACCTTTTGCACAGCAAAGGAAAACATAATCAAGACGAAAAGACAACCCTCAGAATGGGAGAACATAATTGCAAATTAAGCAACTGACAAAGGATTAATCTCCAAAATTTATAAGCAGCTCAGGCAGCTCAATAACAAAAAAACAAACAACCCAATCCAAAAATGGGGAGAAGACCTAAATAGACATTTCTCCACAGAAGATATACAGACTGCCAACAAACACATGAAAGGATGCTCAACATCTTTACTCATCAGAGAAATGCAAATCAAAACTACAATGAGATATCATCTCACACCAGTCAGAATGGCCATCATCAAGAAATCTAGAAACAATAAATGCTGGAGAGGGTGTGAAAAAAAGGGAACACTCTTGCACTGCTGGTGGGAATGTGAATTGGTACAGCCACTATGGAGAACGGTATGGAGGTTCCTTAAAAAACTAAAAATAGAACAACCATATGACCCAGCAATCCCACTACTAGGCATATACCCTGAGAAAACCATAATTCCAAAAGAGACATGTACCAAAATGTTCATTGCAGCTCTATTCACAATAGCCCAAAGCTGGAAACAACCTAAGTGTCCATCATCGGATGAATGGATAAAGAAGATGTGGCACATATAAACAATGGAATATTACTCAGCCATAAAAAGAAACGAAACTAAGCTATTTGTAATGAGGTAGATAGACCTAGAGGCTGTCATACAGAGTGAAGTAAGTCAGAAAGAGAAAGACAAATACCGTATGCTAACACATATATACGGAATTAAAAAAAAAAAAAGTCATGAAGGACCTAGGGGCAAAACAGGAATAAAGACACAGACCTACTTGAGAATGGACTTGAGGCTATGGGGAGGGGGAAGGGTAAGCTGTGACAAAGCGAAAGAGAGGCATGGACATATATACACTACCAAACGTAAGGTAGATAGATAGTGGGAAGCAGCCACAGAGCACAGGGAGATCAGCTCGGTGCTTTGTGACCGCCTGGAGGGGTGGGATGGGGAGGGTGGGAGGGAGGGAGATGCATGAGGGAAGGGATGTGGGAACAGATGAATATGTATGACTGATTCACTTTGTTATAAAGCAGAAACTAATTAAAAAATTAAAAAAATAAAAAAAAATAAAAAAAAAAACAGAAAGGCAAGACAGGTCCTGGAGAACAGGGAGCCTTGTTATGCTGATGGGCGGGATGTAAATTGCAAACGGCCTCACTGGAGGAGTGCATTGCGTTCCCTAAAACAAGTAAACAACAGAGCTACAGAGCCAAGGGCACTTCCAGTCTAGGGAATATACCTTGGGAAAACTGAAAATCAATAAGACAGGGCAACCCCCAAATTTAGGGCTGCACTGCTTACAACAACCTCAACTTGGGTACACCTTAAATATCCCATGAAATATAAAAATGGTTCGAAAAATTTTGGTACTTATGTACGATGGAATATCCCTCAGCCATGAAATCAATGTCATAAGACCAGGAGCAGCAAAGTGAGTGGATTCAGGTACGATGATTCTAAGTGAAATAAGTCACACAGAAAAAGAAACTTATCATAAGATATCACTTATGAAGATCCTGTAAACATGGCTACACATGAACTGAGTTAGGAAAGAGAACAGAGTCTCACATTTAGAAAACACTCTTATGCCTGTTTAAGGGGGAAGGAGAGGTGGGGTGATGCATAAAACCAGAGTTTGTTATAAGCACAGTTACCGTTTCTAAAACCAACTCTGGAATAGACGAGACCTACACCTTCATCAGTGAAAGGGACTCAAAACCCCATATTTCGCGCAGAGTAAAAGATCTCACTAGTAAGAAACTTAAAACCTATGTATTGATATGTCTCTGTAAGGGAATCAAGTGTGTCTAGACTGGCATAAACATGGCAGCGAGAATCAGCTCAAACCCACTATAAAAAGGAATTTCAAAAACAAAACCAAAAAACAGGGAATTTCTCTACATTTCCTTCAGGGTCTCTGATGAAACCTGGAATGACCCTATCTAAAATGACAGCTGGATGTGGTATAAGGCTGGACACTTGGGACTGAGAGGATTGGTGAGATTGGGTGAGCAAATGCAGACCCTTTAAAGCAAAAATGCAAGGCCCACATTCCATGGGTCCCAAGTCTCCATGTTGAAGGGAATATTACTACAGCTATAACATGTATGGGAAACCTAGAGAATGGAAACACAGTGAATACAAAAGGTTTCTAAAACTCAACAAATAGTCCCTATCCTGGTGCTCCGGTTTGACTTTCCAACTGCTTTACTATCAATCTCCCAACTTGGAGAGACAACCCCTTTAACCTCCTGGTTCGCACAGGTTGCCAATTTGGCAGAAGATGGAAGGGAAGAGGGAAAACCAATGAGAGAGTAGCTGTTAGGCATTTGGACGGGCACATGTCACTCTAATTTCCCGGCAGGAAGAAGAATTAACCAAAGTCTCAGCCACCCACCGGGAAACAGTATAGGTCCTGAACCAAAATTTTGGACTTGCGTACAGCTCACAAAAAAGGAGTTGAAAAATGGAGCTCAGGGGCACAGCAATTCACAAACTGGCAGAGTAATAAAAGACCACTATCGTCCGAAAACCTGTTGAGGGAAGACAATGAGGCTGACTTGAAAGCGAGGCAGAATAGCAAGAAACAGATTTCAAGAGGTACGTTGGAATCGCCTTTAAAGCACACGAAGAGGGGCACAACTTCGACAATGACGCACTTGGCCAAAAAGGCGTATGCGTTTTCTCCTGAATATATTCAGGAGAAAACGCATACGCCCTTTTTGGCCAAGCAAGCAAGCGGGCAATGCAAATCTGCACTACATAGAAGTATCACTTCCCACCAGTCAAAAGGGACATCCAAAAATGTTTAAAAACCAGAAAGGCAAGACAGGTCCTGGAGAACAGGGAGCCTTTTTATGCTGATGGGCGGGATGTAAATTGCCAACTGCCTCACTGGAGGAGTGCATTGCGTTCCCTAAAAAAGTAAACAACAGAGCTACAGAGCGAAGGGCACTTCCAGTCTAGGGAATATAACTTGGGAAAACTGAAAATCAATGAGACAGAGCCACCCCCAAATTTAGGGCTGCACTGCTTATAAGAACCTCAACTTGTGTACACCTTAAATATCCTAGGAAATATAAAAATGGTTCAAAAAATTGTAGTACATATGTACGATGGAATATCCCTCAGCCATGAAATCAATGTCATAAGACCAGGAGCAGCAAAGTGAGTGGATTCAGGTACGATGATTCTAAGTGAAATAAGTCACACAGAAAAAGAAACTTATCATAAGATATCACTTATGAAGATCCTGTAAACATGGCTACACATGAAGTGATTTAGGAAAGAGAACAGAGTCTCACATTTAGAAAACACTCTTATGCCTGCTTAAGGGGAAAGGATAGGTGGGGTGATGCATAAAACCAGAGTTTGATATAAGCACAGTTATCATTTCTAAAACCAACTGTGGAATAGACAAGACCTACACCTTCCTCAGTGAAAGGGACTCAAAACCCCATATTTCCAACAGAGGAATAGATCTGATTAGTAAGAATATTAAAACCTATGTATTGATATGTCACTGTAAGGGAATAAAGTGTGTCTAGACTGGCATAAACATGGCAGTGAGAATCAGCTCATACCCACTATAAAAAGGAATTTCAAAAACACAACCAAAAAACAGGGAAATTCTTTACATTTCCTTCAGGGTCTCTGATGAAACCTGGAATGACCCTATCTACAGTGACAGCTGGATGTGGTATAAGGCTAGACACTTGGGACTGAGAAGTTTGGTGAGATTGGGTGAACAAATGCAGACCGTTTAAAGCAAAAATGCATGGCCCCCATTCCATGGGTCCCAAATCTGCAGGTTGAAGGGAATATTACTACAGCTATAACATGTACGGTAAACCTAGCGAATGGACACACTGTGAATACAAAACGTTTGTAAAACTCAACGAGTAGACCCTCTCCTGGTGCTCTGCTTTGACTTTCCAACTGCTTTACTATCAATCTCCCAACTTGAGGAGACAACCCCTTTAACCTCCTGGTTCGCACATTTTGCCAATTTTGCAGAGGATGGAAGGGAAGAGGGGGAACCAATGAGAGAGTAGCTGTTAGGCATTTGGACGGGCACATGTCACTCTAATTTCCCGGCAGGAAGAAGAATTAACCAGAGTCTCAGCCACCCACCGGGGACCAGTACAGGTCCTGAACCAAAATTTTGGACTTGCGTACAGCTCACAAAAAACGAGTTGAAAAATGGAGCTCAGGGGCACAGCAATTCACAAACTGGCAGAGTAATAAAGGACAACTATCGTCCAAAAATCTGTTGAGGGAAGACAACGAGGCGGACTTGAAAGCGAGGCAGAATAGCAAGAAACAGATTTCAAGAAGTACGTTGGAATCGCCTTTAAAGCACAGGAAGAGGGGCACAACTTCGATAATGACGCACTTGGCCAAAAAGGGCGTATGCGTTTTCTCCTGAATATATTCAGGAGGAAACACATACGCCATTTTTGGCCAAGCAAGCAAGCGGGCAATGCAAATCTGCACTACATAGAAGTATCACTTCCCACCAGTCAAAAGGGACATCCAAAAATGTGTAAAAACCAGAAAGGCAAGACAGGCCCTGGAGAACAGGGAGCCTTTTTATGCTGATGGGCGGGATGTAAATTGCCAACTGCCTCACTGGAGGAGTGCATTGCGTTCCCTAAAACAAGTAAACAACAGAGCTACAGAGCGAAGGGCACTTCCAGTCTAGGGAATACACCTTGGGAAAACTGAAAATCATTAAGTCAGAGCCACCCCCAAATTTAGGGTTGCACTGCTTATAAGAACCTCAACTTGTGTACACCTTAAATATCCTAGGAAATATAAAAATGGTTCAAAAAATTGTAGTACTTATGTACGATGTTATATCCCTCAGCCATGAAATCAATGTCAAAAGACCAGGAGCAGCAAAGTGAGTGGATTCAGGTACGATGATTCTAAGTGAAATAAGTCACACAGAAACAGAAACTTATCATAAGATATCACTTATGAAGATCCTGTAAACATGGCTGCACATGAACTGAGTTAGGAAAGAGAACAGAGTCTCACATTTAGAAAACACTCTTATGCCTGCTTAAGAGGGAAGGAGAGGTGGGGTGATGCATAAAACCAGAGTTTGACATAAGCACAGGTACCATTTCTAAAACCAACGTTGGAATAGAGAAGACCTACACCTTCCTCAGTGAAAGGGACACAAATCCCCATATTTCCCGCAGAGGAATAGATCTGACTAGTAAGAATCTTAAAACCTATGTATTGATATGTCTCTGTAAGGGAATTAAGTGTGTCTAGACTGGCATAAACATGGCAGCGAGAATCAGCTGAAACCCACTATAAAAAGGAATTTCAAATACAAAACCAAAAAACAGGGAAATTCTCTACATTTCCTTCAGGCTCTCTAATGAAACCTGGAATCACCCTATCTACAATGACAGCTGGATGTGGCATAAGGCTGGACACTTGGGACTGAGCGGATTGGTGAGATTGTGTGAGCAAATGAAGACCTTTTAAAGCAAATATGCATGGCCCCCATTCCATGGGTCCCAACTCTCAATGTTGAAGGGAATATTACTACAGCTATAACATGTACGGGAAACCTAGAGAATGGACACACTGTGAATACAAAAAGGTTTCTAAAACTCAACGAGTATTCCCTCTCCTGGTGATCCGGTTTGACTTTCCAACTCCTTTACTATAAATCTCCCAAATTGGAGAGACAGCCCCTTTAACCTCCTGGTTTGCACAGGTTTCCATATTTGCAGAGGATGGAAGGGAAGAGGGAGAACCAATGAGAGAGTAGCTCTTAGGCATTTAGACGGGCACATGTCACTCCAATTTTCCGGCAGGAAGAAGAATTAACCAGAGTCTCAGCCACCCACCAGGAACCAGAATAGGTCCTGAACCAAAATTTTGGACTTGCGTACAGCTCACAAAAAACGAGGTGAAAAATGGAGCTCAGGGGCACAGCAATTCACAAACTAGGAGAGTAATAAAGGACAACTATCGTCCAAAAATCTGTTGAGGGATGGCAACGAGGAAGACATGAAAGCGAGGCAGAATAGCAGGAAACATATTTCAAGAGGTACGTTGGAATAGCCTTTAAAGCACAGGAAGAGGGGTACAACATCGACAATGACGCACTTGGCCAAAAAGGGCGTATGCGTTTTCTCCTGAATATATTCAGGAGAAAACGCATACGCCCTTTTTGGCCAAGCAAGCAAGCGGGCAATGCAAATCTGCACTACAAAGAAGTATCACTTCCCACCGGTCAAAAGGGACATCCACAAATGTGTAAAAACCAGAAAGGCAAGCCAGGCCCTGGAGAACAGGGAGCCTTGTTATGCTGATGGGCGGGATGTAAATTGCCAACTGCCTCACTGGAGGAGTGCATTGTGTTCCCTAAAACAAGTAAACAACAGAGCTACAGAGCCAAGGGCACTTCCAGTCTAGGGAATATACCTTGGGAAAACTGAAAATCAATAAGACAGAGCCACCCCCAAATTTAGGGCTGCACTGCTTACAAGAACCTCAACTTGGGCACACCTTAAATATCCCAGGAAATATAAATATGGTTCAAAAAACTGTGGTATTTATGTACGATGAAATATCCCTCAGCCATAAAAACAATGTCATAAGACCAGGAGCAGCAATGTGAGTGGATTAAGGTACGATGATTCTAAGTGAAATAAGTCCCACAGAACAAGAAACTTATCATAAGATATCACATATGAAGATCCTGTAAGCGTGGCTACACATGATCTGAGTTAGGAAAGAGAACAGAGTGTCACATTTAGAAAACACTCTTATGCCTGCTTAAGGGAAAAGGAGAGGTGGGGTGATGAATAAAACCAGAGTTTTATATAAGTACAGGTACCATTTCTAAAACAAACTGTGGAATAGACAAGACCTACAGCTTCCTCAGTGAAAGGGACTCTAAACCCCATATTTCGCGCAGAGGAATAGATCTGACTAGTAAGAATCTTAAAACCTATGTAATGATATGTCTCTGTAAGGGAATTAAAAGTGTCTAGACTGGCATAAACATGGCAGCGAGAATCAGCTCAAACCCACTATAAAAATGAATTTCAAATACAAAACCAAAAAACAGGGAAATTCTTTACATTTCCTTCAGGCTCTCTAATGAAACCTGGAATGACCCTATCTACAATGACAGCTGGATGTGGCATAAAGCTGGACACTTGGGACTGAGAGGATTGGTGAGATTGGGTGAGCAAATGCAGACCATTTAAAGCAAAAATGCATGTCACCCATTCCATGGGTCCCAACTCTCCAGGTTGAAGGGAATATTACTACAGCTATAACATGTATGGGAAAACTAGAGAATGGACACACTGTGAATACAAAAGTTTCTAAAACTCAAAGAATAGTCCCTCTCCTAGTGCTCCAGTGTGACTTTCCAACTGCTTTACTATCAATCTCCCAAATTGGAGAGACAGACCCTTTAAGCTCCTGGTTCACACAGGTTGCCAATTTTGCAGAGGATGGAAGGGAAGAGGGAGAACAAATGAGAGAGTAGCTGTTAGGCATTTGGAAGGGCACATGTCACTCTAATTTCCCGGCAGTAAGAAGAATTAACCAAAGTCTCAGCCACCCACCGGGAACCAGTATAGGTCCTGAACCAAAATTTTGGACTTGCGTACAGCTCACAAAAGACGAGTTGAATAATGGAGCTCAGGGGCATAGCAATTCACAAACTGGCAGAGTAATAAAGGACAGCTATCGTCCAAAAATCTCTTGAAGGAAGACAACCACGCGAACTTGAAAGCAAGGCAGAACAGCAGGAAACAGATTTCAAGAGGTACGTTGGAATCGCCTTTAAAGCACAGGAAGAGGGGCACAACTTCGACAATCACGCCCTTGGCCAAAAAGGGCGTATGCGTTTTCTCCTGAATATATTCAGGAGAAAACGCATTCGCCCTTTATGGCCAAGCAAGAAAGCGGGAAATGCAAATCTGCACTACAAAGAAGTATCACTTCCCACCGGTCAAAAGTGACATCCACAAAATGTGTAAAAACCAGAAAGGCAAGACAGGCCCTGGAGAACAGGGAGCCTTTTTATGCTGATGGGCGGGATGTAAATTGCCAACTGCCTCACTGGAGGAGTGCATTGCGTTCCCTAAAAAAGTAAACAACAGAGCTACAGAGCGAAGGGCACTTCCAGTCTAGGGAATATACCTTGGGAAAACTGAAAATCAATGAGACAGAGCCACCCCCAAATTTAGGGCTGCACTGCTTATAAGAACCTCAACTTGTGTACACCTTAAATATCCTAGGAAATATAAAAATGGTTCAAAATATTGTAGTACATATGTACGATGGAATATCCCTCAGCCATGAAATCAATGTCATAAGACCAGGAGCAGCAAAGTGAGTGGATTCAGGTACTATGATTCTAAGTGAAATAAGTCACACAGAAAAAGAAACTTATCATAAGATATCACTTATGAAGATCCTGTAAACATGGCTACACATGAAGTGAGTTAGGAAAGAGAACAGAGTCTCACATTTAGAAAACACCCTTATGCCTGCTTAAGGGGAAAGCAGAGGTGGGGTGATGCATAAAACCAGAGTTTGATATAAGCACAGTTATCATTTCTAAAACCAACTGTGGAATAGACAAGACCTACACCTTCCTCAGTGAAAGGGACTCAAAACCCCATATTTCCAACAGAGGAATAGATCTGATTAGTAAGAATATTAAAACCTATGTATTGATATGTCACTGTAAGGGAATAAAGTGTGTCTAGACTGGCATAAACATGGCAGTGAGAATCAGCTCATACCCACTATAAAAAGGAATTTCAAAAACACAACCAAAAAACAGGGAAATTCTTTACATTTCCTTCAGGGTCTCTGATGAAACCTGGAATGACCCTATCTACAGTGACAGCTGGATGTGGTATAAGGCTAGACACTTGTGACTGAGACGTTTGGTGAGATTGGGTGAACAAATGCAGACCGTTTAAAGCAAAAATGCATGGCCCCCATTCCATGGGTCCCAAATCTCCAGGTTGAAGGGAATATTACTACAGCTATAACATGTACGGTAAACCTAGCGAATGGACACACTGTGAATACAAAAGGTTTGTAAAACTCAACGAGTAGACCCTCTCCTGGTGCTCTGCTTTGACTTTCCAACTGCTTTACTATCAATCTCCCAACTTGAGGAGACAACCCCTTTAACCTCCTGGTTCGCACATTTTGCCAATTTTGCAGAGGATGGAAGGGAAGAGGGAGAACCAATGAGAGAGTAGCTGTTAGGCATTTGGACGGGCACATGTCACTCTAATTTCCCGGCAGGAAGAAGAATTAACCAGAGTCTCAGCCACCCACCGGGGACCAGTACAGGTCCTGAACCAAAATTTTGCACTTGCGTACAGCTCACAAAAAACGAGTTGAAAAATGGAGCTCAGGGGCACAGCAATTCACAAACTGGCAGAATAATAAAGGACAACTATCGTCCAAAAATCTGTTGAGGGAAGACAACGAGGCGGACTTGAAAGCGAGGCAGAATAGCAAGAAACAGATTTCAAGAAGTACGTTGGAATCGCCTTTAAAGCACAGGAAGAGGGGCACAACTTCGACAATGACGCACTTGGCCAAAAGGGGCGTATGCGTTTTCTCCTGAATATATTCAGGAGGAAACACATACGCCATTTTTGGCCAAGCAAGCAAGCGGGCAATGCAAATCTGCACTACATAGAAGTATCACTTCCCACCAGTCAAAAGGGACATGCAAAAATGTGTAAAAACCAGAAAGGCAAGACAGGCCCTGGAGAACAGGGAGCCTTTTTATGCTGATGGGCGGGATGTAAATTGCCAACTGCCTCACAGGAGGAGTGCATTGCGTTCCCTAAAACAAGTAAACAACAGAGCTACAGAGCGAAGGGCACTTCCAGTCTAGGGAATACACCTTGGGAAAACTGAAAATCAATAAGACAGAGCCACCCCCAAATTTAGGGTTGCACTGCTTATAAGAACCTCAACTTGTGTACACCTTAAATATCCTGGGAAATATAAAAATGGTTCAAAAAATTGTAGTACTTATGTACGATGTTATATCCCTCAGCCATGAAATCAATGTCAAAAGACCAGGAGCAGCAAAGTGAGTGGATTCAGGTACGATGATTCTAAGTGAAATAAGTCACACAGAAACAGAAACTTATCATAAGATATCACTTATGAAGATCCTGTAAACATGGCTGCACATGAACTGAGTTAGGAAAGAGAACAGAGTCTCACATTTAGAAAACACTCTTATGCCTGCTTAAGAGGGAAGGAGAGGTGGGGTGATGCATAAAACCAGAGTTTGACATAAGCACAGGTACCATTTCTAAAACCAACTTTGGAATAGAGAAGACCTACACCTTCCTCAGTGAAAGGGACACAAATCCCCATATTTCCCGCAGAGGAATAGATCTGACTAGTAAGAATCTTAAAACCTATGTATTGATATGTCTCTGTAAGGGAATTAAGTGTGTCTAGACTGGCATAAACATGGCAGCGAGAATCAGCTCAAACCCATTATAAAAAGGAATTTCAAATACAAAACCAAAAAACAGGGAAATTCTCTACATTTCCTTCAGGCTCTCTAATGAAACCTGGAATCACCCTATCTACAATGACAGCTGGATGTGGCATAAGGCTGGACACTTGGGACTGAGCGGATTGGTGAGATTGTGTGAGCAAATGAAGACCTTTTAAAGCAAATATGCATGGCCCCCATTCCATGGGTCCCAACTCTCCATGTTGAAGGGAATATTACTACAGCTATAACATGTACGGGAAACCTAGAGAATGGACACATTGTGAATACAAAAGGTTTCTAAAACTCAACGAGTATTCCCTCTCCTGGTGATCCGGTTTGACTTTCCAACTCCTTTACTATAAATCTCCCAAATTGGAGAGACAGCCCCTTTAACCTCCTGGTTTGCACAGGTTTCCATATTTGCAGAGGATGGAAGGGAAGAGGGAGAACCAATGAGAGAGTAGCTGTTAGGCATTTGGACGGGCACATGTCACTCCAATTTTCCGGCAGGAAGAAGAATTAACCAGAGTCTCAGCCACCCACCAGGAACCAGAATAGGTCCTGAACCAAAATTTTGGACTTGCGTACAGCTCACAAAAAACGAGTTGAAAAATGGAGCTCAGGGGCACAGCAATTCACAAACTAGGAGAGTAATAAAGGACAGCTATCGTCCAAAAATCTGTTGAGGGACGGCAACGAGGAAGACTTGAAAACGAGGCAGAATAGCAGGAAACATATTTCAAGAGGTACGTTGGAATAGCCTTTAAAGCACAGGAAGAGGGGCACAACTTCGACAATCACGCCCTTGGCCAAAAAGGGCGTATGCGTTTTCTCCTGAATATATTCAGGAGAAAACGCATTCGCCCTTTTTGGCCAAGCAAGCAAGCGGGAAATGCAAATCTGCACTACAAAGAAGTATCACTTCCCACCGGTCAAAAGTGACATCCACAAAATGTGTAAAAACCAGAAAGGCAAGACTGGCCCTGGAGAACAGGGAGCCCTGTTATGCTGATGGGTGGGATGTAAATTGCCAACTGCCTCACTGGAGGAGTGCATTGCGTTCCCTAAAACAAGTAAACAACAGAGCTACAGAGCCAATGGCACTTCCAGTCTAGGGAATATACCTTGGGAAAACTGAAAATCAATAAGACAGAGCCAACCCCAAATTTAGGGCTGCACTGGTTACAAGAACCTCAAAGTGGCTACACCTTAAATATCCCAGGAAATATAAAAATCAATGAAATAATTGTTATTTATGTACGGTGGAATATCCCTCAGCCATGAAATCAATGTCATAAGACCAGGAGCAGCAAAGTGAGTGGATTCAGGTACGATGATTCTAAGTGAAATAAGTCACACAGAAAAAGAAACTTATCATAAGATATCACTTATGAAGATCCTGTAACCATGGCTACACATGAACTGAGTTAGGAAAGAGAACAGAGTCTCACATTTAGAAAACACTTTTATGCCTGCTTAAGGGAAAAGGAGAGGTGTGGTGATGCATAAAACCAGAGTTTGATATAAGCACAGGTACCATTTCTAAAACCAACTGTGGAATAGACAAGACATACACCTTCCTCAGTGAAAGGGACTCAAAACCCCATATTTCCCGCAGAGGAATAGATCTGACTAGTAAGAATCTTAAAACCTATGTATTGATATGTCTCTGTAAGGGAATCAAGTGTGTCTAGACTGGCATAACCATGGCTGCGAGAATCAGCTCAAACCCACTATAAAAAGGAATTTTAAAAACAAAAAGCAAAAAACAGGGAAATTCTTTATATTTCCTTCAGGGTATCTGATGAAACCTGGAATGACCCTATCTACAATGACAGCTGGATGTGGCATAAGGCTGGACACTTGGGACTGAGGGGTTTTGTGAGATTGGGTGAGCAAATGCAGACACTTTGTAGCAAAAATGCATGGCCCCCATTCCATGGGTCCCAACTCTCCATGTTGAAGGGAATATTACTACAGCTATAACATGTACGGGGAACCTAGAGAATGGACACACTGTGAATACAAAAGGTTTCTAAAACTCAACGAATAGTCCCTCTCCTGGTGCTCCGGTTTGACTTTCCAACTGCTTTACTATCAATCTCCCAACTTGGAGAGACAACACCTTTAACCTCCTGGTTCGCACAGGTTGCCAATTTGGCAGAGGATGGAAGTGAAGAGTGAGAACCAATGAGAGAGTAGCTGTTAGGCATTTGGACGGGCACATGTCACTCTAATTTCCCAGCAGGAAGTAGAATTAACCAGAGTCTCAGCCACCCACCGGAACCCAGTATGGGTCCTGAACCAAAATTTTGGACTTGCGTACAGCTCATAAAAAACGAGTTGAAAAACGGAGCTCTGTGGCACAGCAATTCACAAACTGGCAGAGTAATAAAGGACAACTATCGTCCAAAAATCTGTTGAGGGAAGGCAACGAGGAGGACTTGAAAGTGAGGCAGAATAGAAGGAAACAGATTTCAAGAGGTACGTTGGAATCGCCTTTAAAGCACCGGAAGAGGGGCACAACTTCGACAATGACGCACTTGGCCAAAAAGGGCGTATGAGTTTTCTCCTGAATATATTCACGAAAAAACGCATACGCCATTTTTGGCCAAGCTAGCAAGCGGGCAAAGCAAATCTGCATTACAAAGAAGTATCACTTCCCACTGGTCAAAAGGGACATCCACAAAATGTGGAAAAACCAGAAAGGCAAGACAGGCCCTGGAGAACAAAGAGCCTTGTTATGCTGATGCGTGGGATGTAAACTGCCAACTGCCTCACTGGAGGAGTTCATTGTGTTCCCTAAAACAAGTAAACAACAGAGCTACAGAGCCAAGGGCACTTCCAGTCTAGGGAATATACCTTGGGAAACCTGAAAATCAATAAGACAAGGCGACCCCCAAATTTAGGGCTGCACTCCTTTCAAGAACCTCAACTTGGGTACACCTTAAATATCCCAGGAAATATAAAAATGGTTCAAAAAATTGTGGTAATTATGTACGATGGAATATCCCTCAGCCATGAAATCAATGTCATAAGACCAGGAGCAGCAAAGTGAGTGGACTCAGGTACGATGATTCTAATGAAATAAGTCACACAGAAAAAGAAACTTATCATAAGATATCACTTATGAAGATCCTGTAAACATGGCTACACATGAACTGAGTTAAGAAAGAGAACAGAGTCTCACATTTAGAAAACACTGTTATGCCTGCTTAAGGGGGGAGGAGAGGTGGGGTGATGCATAAAACCAGAGTTTGATATAAGCACAGGTACCATTTATAAAACCAACTGTGGAATAGAGAAGGCCTATACCTTTCTCAGTGAAAGGGACTCAAAACCCCATATTTCCCGCAGAGGAATAGATCTGATTAGTAAGAATCTTAAAACCTATGTATTGATACGTCCCTGTAAGGGAATCTTGTGTGTCTAGACTGGCATAAACATGGCAGCGAGAATCAGCTCACACCCACTATAAAATGGAATTTCAAAAACAAAACCAAAAAACAGGGAAATTCTTTACATTTCCTTCAGGGTCTCTGATGAAACCTGGAATGACCCTATCTACAGTGACAGCTGGATGTGGTATAAGGCTAGACACTTGTGACTGAGACGTTTGGTGAGATTGGGTGAACAAATGCAGACCGTTTAAAGCAAAAATGCATGGCCCCCATTCCATGGGTCCCAAATCTCCAGGTTGAAGGGAATATTACTACAGCTATAACATGTACGGTAAACCTAGCGAATGGACACACTGTGAATACAAAAGGTTTGTAAAACTCAACGAGTAGACCCTCTCCTGGTGCTCTGCTTTGACTTTCCAACTGCTTTACTATCAATCTCCCAACTTGAGGAGACAACCCCTTTAACCTCCTGGTTCGCACATTTTGCCAATTTTGCAGAGGATGGAAGGGAAGAGGGAGAACCAATGAGAGAGTAGCTGTTAGGCATTTGGACGGGCACATGTCACTCTAATTTCCCGGCAGGAAGAAGAATTAACCAGAGTCTCAGCCACCCACCGGGGACCAGTACAGGTCCTGAACCAAAATTTTGCACTTGCGTACAGCTCACAAAAAACGAGTTGAAAAATGGAGCTCAGGGGCACAGCAATTCACAAACTGGCAGAATAATAAAGGACAACTATCGTCCAAAAATCTGTTGAGGGAAGACAACGAGGCGGACTTGAAAGCGAGGCAGAATAGCAAGAAACAGATTTCAAGAAGTACGTTGGAATCGCCTTTAAAGCACAGGAAGAGGGGCACAACTTCGACAATGACGCACTTGGCCAAAAGGGGCGTATGCGTTTTCTCCTGAATATATTCAGGAGGAAACACATACGCCATTTTTGGCCAAGCAAGCAAGCGGGCAATGCAAATCTGCACTACATAGAAGTATCACTTCCCACCAGTCAAAAGGGACATGCAAAAATGTGTAAAAACCAGAAAGGCAAGACAGGCCCTGGAGAACAGGGAGCCTTTTTATGCTGATGGGCGGGATGTAAATTGCCAACTGCCTCACAGGAGGAGTGCATTGCGTTCCCTAAAACAAGTAAACAACAGAGCTACAGAGCGAAGGGCACTTCCAGTCTAGGGAATACACCTTGGGAAAACTGAAAATCAATAAGACAGAGCCACCCCCAAATTTAGGGTTGCACTGCTTATAAGAACCTCAACTTGTGTACACCTTAAATATCCTGGGAAATATAAAAATGGTTCAAAAAATTGTAGTACTTATGTACGATGTTATATCCCTCAGCCATGAAATCAATGTCAAAAGACCAGGAGCAGCAAAGTGAGTGGATTCAGGTACGATGATTCTAAGTGAAATAAGTCACACAGAAACAGAAACTTATCATAAGATATCACTTATGAAGATCCTGTAAACATGGCTGCACATGAACTGAGTTAGGAAAGAGAACAGAGTCTCACATTTAGAAAACACTCTTATGCCTGCTTAAGAGGGAAGGAGAGGTGGGGTGATGCATAAAACCAGAGTTTGACATAAGCACAGGTACCATTTCTAAAACCAACTTTGGAATAGAGAAGACCTACACCTTCCTCAGTGAAAGGGACACAAATCCCCATATTTCCCGCAGAGGAATAGATCTGACTAGTAAGAATCTTAAAACCTATGTATTGATATGTCTCTGTAAGGGAATTAAGTGTGTCTAGACTGGCATAAACATGGCAGCGAGAATCAGCTCAAACCCATTATAAAAAGGAATTTCAAATACAAAACCAAAAAACAGGGAAATTCTCTACATTTCCTTCAGGCTCTCTAATGAAACCTGGAATCACCCTATCTACAATGACAGCTGGATGTGGCATAAGGCTGGACACTTGGGACTGAGCGGATTGGTGAGATTGTGTGAGCAAATGAAGACCTTTTAAAGCAAATATGCATGGCCCCCATTCCATGGGTCCCAACTCTCCATGTTGAAGGGAATATTACTACAGCTATAACATGTACGGGAAACCTAGAGAATGGACACATTGTGAATACAAAAGGTTTCTAAAACTCAACGAGTATTCCCTCTCCTGGTGATCCGGTTTGACTTTCCAACTCCTTTACTATAAATCTCCCAAATTGGAGAGACAGCCCCTTTAACCTCCTGGTTTGCACAGGTTTCCATATTTGCAGAGGATGGAAGGGAAGAGGGAGAACCAATGAGAGAGTAGCTGTTAGGCATTTGGACGGGCACATGTCACTCCAATTTTCCGGCAGGAAGAAGAATTAACCAGAGTCTCAGCCACCCACCAGGAACCAGAATAGGTCCTGAACCAAAATTTTGGACTTGCGTACAGCTCACAAAAAACGAGTTGAAAAATGGAGCTCAGGGGCACAGCAATTCACAAACTAGGAGAGTAATAAAGGACAGCTATCGTCCAAAAATCTGTTGAGGGACGGCAACGAGGAAGACTTGAAAACGAGGCAGAATAGCAGGAAACATATTTCAAGAGGTACGTTGGAATAGCCTTTAAAGCACAGGAAGAGGGGCACAACTTCGACAATCACGCCCTTGGCCAAAAAGGGCGTATGCGTTTTCTCCTGAATATATTCAGGAGAAAACGCATTCGCCCTTTTTGGCCAAGCAAGCAAGCGGGAAATGCAAATCTGCACTACAAAGAAGTATCACTTCCCACCGGTCAAAAGTGACATCCACAAAATGTGTAAAAACCAGAAAGGCAAGACTGGCCCTGGAGAACAGGGAGCCCTGTTATGCTGATGGGTGGGATGTAAATTGCCAACTGCCTCACTGGAGGAGTGCATTGCGTTCCCTAAAACAAGTAAACAACAGAGCTACAGAGCCAATGGCACTTCCAGTCTAGGGAATATACCTTGGGAAAACTGAAAATCAATAAGACAGAGCCAACCCCAAATTTAGGGCTGCACTGGTTACAAGAACCTCAAAGTGGCTACACCTTAAATATCCCAGGAAATATAAAAATCAATGAAATAATTGTTATTTATGTACGGTGGAATATCCCTCAGCCATGAAATCAATGTCATAAGACCAGGAGCAGCAAAGTGAGTGGATTCAGGTACGATGATTCTAAGTGAAATAAGTCACACAGAAAAAGAAACTTATCATAAGATATCACTTATGAAGATCCTGTAACCATGGCTACACATGAACTGAGTTAGGAAAGAGAACAGAGTCTCACATTTAGAAAACACTTTTATGCCTGCTTAAGGGAAAAGGAGAGGTGTGGTGATGCATAAAACCAGAGTTTGATATAAGCACAGGTACCATTTCTAAAACCAACTGTGGAATAGACAAGACATACACCTTCCTCAGTGAAAGGGACTCAAAACCCCATATTTCCCGCAGAGGAATAGATCTGACTAGTAAGAATCTTAAAACCTATGTATTGATATGTCTCTGTAAGGGAATCAAGTGTGTCTAGACTGGCATAACCATGGCTGCGAGAATCAGCTCAAACCCACTATAAAAAGGAATTTTAAAAACAAAAAGCAAAAAACAGGGAAATTCTTTATATTTCCTTCAGGGTATCTGATGAAACCTGGAATGACCCTATCTACAATGACAGCTGGATGTGGCATAAGGCTGGACACTTGGGACTGAGGGGTTTTGTGAGATTGGGTGAGCAAATGCAGACACTTTGTAGCAAAAATGCATGGCCCCCATTCCATGGGTCCCAACTCTCCATGTTGAAGGGAATATTACTACAGCTATAACATGTACGGGGAACCTAGAGAATGGACACACTGTGAATACAAAAGGTTTCTAAAACTCAACGAATAGTCCCTCTCCTGGTGCTCCGGTTTGACTTTCCAACTGCTTTACTATCAATCTCCCAACTTGGAGAGACAACACCTTTAACCTCCTGGTTCGCACAGGTTGCCAATTTGGCAGAGGATGGAAGTGAAGAGTGAGAACCAATGAGAGAGTAGCTGTTAGGCATTTGGACGGGCACATGTCACTCTAATTTCCCAGCAGGAAGTAGAATTAACCAGAGTCTCAGCCACCCACCGGAACCCAGTATGGGTCCTGAACCAAAATTTTGGACTTGCGTACAGCTCATAAAAAACGAGTTGAAAAACGGAGCTCTGTGGCACAGCAATTCACAAACTGGCAGAGTAATAAAGGACAACTATCGTCCAAAAATCTGTTGAGGGAAGGCAACGAGGAGGACTTGAAAGTGAGGCAGAATAGAAGGAAACAGATTTCAAGAGGTACGTTGGAATCGCCTTTAAAGCACCGGAAGAGGGGCACAACTTCGACAATGACGCACTTGGCCAAAAAGGGCGTATGAGTTTTCTCCTGAATATATTCACGAAAAAACGCATACGCCATTTTTGGCCAAGCTAGCAAGCGGGCAAAGCAAATCTGCATTACAAAGAAGTATCACTTCCCACTGGTCAAAAGGGACATCCACAAAATGTGGAAAAACCAGAAAGGCAAGACAGGCCCTGGAGAACAAAGAGCCTTGTTATGCTGATGCGTGGGATGTAAACTGCCAACTGCCTCACTGGAGGAGTTCATTGTGTTCCCTAAAACAAGTAAACAACAGAGCTACAGAGCCAAGGGCACTTCCAGTCTAGGGAATATACCTTGGGAAACCTGAAAATCAATAAGACAAGGCGACCCCCAAATTTAGGGCTGCACTCCTTTCAAGAACCTCAACTTGGGTACACCTTAAATATCCCAGGAAATATAAAAATGGTTCAAAAAATTGTGGTAATTATGTACGATGGAATATCCCTCAGCCATGAAATCAATGTCATAAGACCAGGAGCAGCAAAGTGAGTGGACTCAGGTACGATGATTCTAATGAAATAAGTCACACAGAAAAAGAAACTTATCATAAGATATCACTTATGAAGATCCTGTAAACATGGCTACACATGAACTGAGTTAAGAAAGAGAACAGAGTCTCACATTTAGAAAACACTGTTATGCCTGCTTAAGGGGGGAGGAGAGGTGGGGTGATGCATAAAACCAGAGTTTGATATAAGCACAGGTACCATTTATAAAACCAACTGTGGAATAGAGAAGGCCTATACCTTTCTCAGTGAAAGGGACTCAAAACCCCATATTTCCCGCAGAGGAATAGATCTGATTAGTAAGAATCTTAAAACCTATGTATTGATACGTCCCTGTAAGGGAATCTTGTGTGTCTAGACTGGCATAAACATGGCAGCGAGAATCAGCTCACACCCACTATAAAATGGAATTTCAAAAACAAAACCAAAAAACAGGGAAATTCCTTACATTTCCTTCAGGGTCTCTGATGAAACCTGGAATGACCCTATCTACAATGACAGCTGGATGTGACATAAGGCTGGACACTTGGGACTGAGAGGATTGGTGAGATTGGGTGAGCAAATGCAGACCGTTTAATGCAAAAATGCGTGGCCCCCATTCCATGGGTCCCAACTCTCCATGTTGAAGGGAATATTACTTCAGCTATAACATGTACTGGAAACCTAGAGAATGGACACACTGTGAATAAAAAAGGTTTCTAAAACTCAACGAGTAGACCCTCTCCTGGTGCTCCGGACTGACTTTCCAACTGCTTTACTATCAATCTCCCAATTTGCGAGACAACCCGTTTAACCTCCTGGTTCGCACAGTTTGCCAATTTGGCAGAGGATGGAAGGGAAGAGGGAGAACCAGTGAGAGAGTACCTGTTAGGCATTTGGACGGGCATATGTCACTCTAATTTCCCGGCAGGAAGAAGAATTAACCAGCGTCTCAGCCACCCACTGGGAACCAGTATAGGTTCTGAACCGAAATTTTGGACTTGCGTACAGCTCACAAAAAACGAGTTGAATAATTGAGCTCAGGGGCACAGCAATTCACAAACTGGCAGAGTAATAAAGGACAACTATCGTCCAAAAATCTGTTGAGGGAAGGCAACGAGGCGGACTTGAAAGCGAGGCAGAATAGTAGGAAACAAATTTCAAGAGGTACGTTGGATTCGCCTTTAAACCACAGGAAGAGGGGCACAACTTCGACAATGACGCACTTGGCCAAAAAGGGCGTACGCGTTTTCTCCTGAATATATTCAGGAGAAAACGCATACGCCCTTTTTGGCCAAGCAAGCAAGCGGGCAATGCAAATCTGCACTACAAAGAAGTATCAATTCCCACCGGTCAAAAGGGACATCCACAAATGTGTAAAAACCAGAAAGGCAAGACAGGCCCTGGAGAACATGGAGCCTTGTTATGCTGATGGGCGGGATGTAAATTGCCAACTCCCTCACTGGAGGAGTGCATTGCGTTCCCAAAAACAAGAAAACAACAGAGCAACAGAGCCAAGGGCACTTCCAGTCTAGGGAATACACCTTGGGAAAACTGAAAATCAATAAGACAGAGCCACCCCCAAATTTAGGGCTGCACTGCTTACAAGAACCTCAACTTGGGTACACCTTAAATATCCCAGGAAATATAAATATGGTTCAAAAAACTGTGGTATTTAAGTACGATGGAATATCCCTCAGCTATGAAATCAATGTCATAAGAACAGGAGAACCAAAGTGAGTGGATTCAGGTACGATGATTCTAAGTGAAATATGTCACACAGAAAAAGAAACTTATCATAAGATATCACTTATGAAGATCCTGTTAACATGGCTACACATGAACTGAGTTAGGAAAGAGAACAGAGTCTCATATTTAGAAAACACTCTTATGCCTGCTTAAGGGGAAAGGAGAGGTGGGGTGATGCATAAAACCAGAGTTTGATATAAGCACAGGTACCATTTCTAAAACCAACTGTGGATTAGACAAGACCTACACCTTCCTCAGTGAATGGGACTCAAATCCCCATATTTCCCGCAGAGGAATAGATCTGACTAGTAAGAATCTTAAAACCTATGTATTGATATGTCTCCGTAAGGGAATCAGGTGTGTCTAGACTGGCATAAACATGGCAGCAAGAATCAGCTCAAACCCACTATAAAAATGAATTTCAAAAACAAAACCAATAAACAGGGAAATTATTTACAATTCCTTCAGGGTCTCTGATGAAACCTGGAATGACCCTATCTACAATGATAGCTAGATATGGCATAAGGCTGGACACTTGGGACTGAGAGGATTGGTGAGATTGGGTGAGCAAATGCAGACCCTTTAAAGCAAAAATGCATGGCCCCCATTCCATGGGTCCCAACTCTCCATGTTGAAGGGAATATTACTACAGCTATAACATGTACGGGAAACCTAGAGAATGGACACACTGTGAATACAAAAGGTTTCTAAAACTCAACGAATAGTCCCTCTCCTGGTGCTCCGGGTTGACTTTCCAACTGCTTTACTATCAATCTCCCAAATTGGAGAGACAGCCCCTTTAAACTTCTGGTTCGCAAAGGTTGCCAATTTTGCAGAGGATGGAAGGGAAGAGGGAGAACCAATGAGAGAGTAGCTGTTAGGCATTGGGACGGGCACATGTCACTCTAATTTCCAGGCAGGAAGAAGAATTAACCAGAGTCTCAGCCACCCACCAGGAACCAGTATAGTTCCAGAACCAAAATTTTGGACTTGCGTACAGCTCACAAATAACGAGTTGAATAATAGAGCTGAGGGGCACAGCAATTCACATACTGGCAGAGTAATAAAGGACAACTATCGTCCAAAAATCTTTTGAGGGAAGGCAACGAGGCGGATTAGAAAGCGAGGCAGAATAGTAGTAAACAGATTTCAAGAGGTACGTTGGATTCACCTTTAAAGCACAGGAAGAGGGGCACAACTTCGACAATGACGCACTTGGCCAAAAAGGGCGTATGCGTTTTCTCCTGAATATATTCAGGAGAAAACGCATACGCCCATTTTGGCCAAGCAAGCAAGCAGGCAATGCAAATCTGCACTACAAAGAAGTATCACTTCCCAACGCTCAAAAGGGACATCCACAAATGTGTAAAAACCAGAAAGGCAAGACAGGCCCTGGAGAACAGGGAGCCTTGTTATGCTGATGGGCGGGATGTAAATTGCCAACTGCCTCACTGGAGGAGTGCATTGCGTTCCCTAAAACAAGTAAACAACAGAGCAACAGAGCCAAGGGCACTTCCAGTCTAGGGAATATACATTGCAAAAACTGAAAATCAATAAGACAGAGCCACCCCCAAATTTAGGGCTGCACTGCTTACAAGAACCTCAACTTGGGTACACCTTAAATTTCCCAGGAAATATTAAAATGGTTCCAAAAATTGTGGTACTTATGTACGATGGAATATCCCTCAGCCATGAAATCAATGTCATAAGACCAGGAGCAGCAAAGTGAGTGGACTCAGGTACGATGATTCTAATGAAATAAGTCACACAGAAAAAGAAACTTATCATAAGATATCACTTATGAAGATCCTGTAAACATGGCTACACATGAACTGAGTTAAGAAAGAGAACAGAGTCTCACATTTAGAAAACACTGTTATGCCTGCTTAAGGGGGGAGGAGAGGTGGGGTGATGCATAAAACCAGAGTTTGATATAAGCACAGGTACCATTTATAAAACCAACTGTGGAATAGAGAAGGCCTATACCTTTCTCAGTGAAAGGGACTCAAAACCCCATATTTCCCGCAGAGGAATAGATCTGATTAGTAAGAATCTTAAAACCTATGTATTGATACGTCCCTGTAAGGGAATCTTGTGTGTCTAGACTGGCATAAACATGGCAGCGAGAATCAGCTCACACCCACTATAAAAAGGAATTTCAAAAACAAAACCAAAAAACAGGGAAATTCTTTACATTTCCTTCAGGGTCTCTGATGAAACCTGGAATGACCCTATCTACAATGACAGCTGGATGTGACATAAGGCTGGACACTTGGGACTGAGAGGATTGGTGAGATTGGGTGAGCAAATGCAGACCGTTTAATGCAAAAATGCGTGGCCCCCATTCCATGGGTCCCAACTCTCCATGTTGAAGGGAATATTACTTCAGCTATAACATGTACTGGAAACCTAGAGAATGGACACACTGTGAATAAAAAAGGTTTCTAAAACTCAACGAGTAGACCCTCTCCTGGTGCTCCGGACTGACTTTCCAACTGCTTTACTATCAATCTCCCAATTTGCGAGACAACCCGTTTAACCTCCTGGTTCGCACAGTTTGCCAATTTGGCAGAGGATGGAAGGGAAGAGGGAGAACCAGTGAGAGAGTACCTGTTAGGCATTTGGACGGGCATATGTCACTCTAATTTCCCGGCAGGAAGAAGAATTAACCAGCGTCTCAGCCACCCACTGGGAACCAGTATAGGTTCTGAACCGAAATTTTGGACTTGCGTACAGCTCACAAAAAACGAGTTGAATAATTGAGCTCAGGGGCACAGCAATTCACAAACTGGCAGAGTAATAAAGGACAACTATCGTCCAAAAATCTGTTGAGGGAAGGCAACGAGGCGGACTTGAAAGCGAGGCAGAATAGTAGGAAACAAATTTCAAGAGGTACGTTGGATTCGCCTTTAAACCACAGGAAGAGGGGCACAACTTCGACAATGACGCACTTGGCCAAAAAGGGCGTACGCGTTTTCTCCTGAATATATTCAGGAGAAAACGCATACGCCCTTTTTGGCCAAGCAAGCAAGCGGGCAATGCAAATCTGCACTACAAAGAAGTATCAATTCCCACCGGTCAAAAGGGACATCCACAAATGTGTAAAAACCAGAAAGGCAAGACAGGCCCTGGAGAACATGGAGCCTTGTTATGCTGATGGGCGGGATGTAAATTGCCAACTCCCTCACTGCAGGAGTGCATTGCGTTCCCAAAAACAAGAAAACAACAGAGCAACAGAGCCAAGGGCACTTCCAGTCTAGGGAATACACCTTGGGAAAACTGAAAATCAATAAGACAGAGCCACCCCCAAATTTAGGGCTGCACTGCTTACAAGAACCTCAACTTGGGTACACCTTAAATATCCCAGGAAATATAAATATGGTTCAAAAAACTGTGGTATTTAAGTACGATGGAATATCCCTCAGCTATGAAATCAATGTCATAAGAACAGGAGAACCAAAGTGAGTGGATTCAGGTACGATGATTCTAAGTGAAATATGTCACACAGAAAAAGAAACTTATCATAAGATATCACTTATGAAGATCCTGTTAACATGGCTACACATGAACTGAGTTAGGAAAGAGAACAGAGTCTCATATTTAGAAAACACTCTTATGCCTGCTTAAGGGGAAAGGAGAGGTGGGGTGATGCATAAAACCAGAGTTTGATATAAGCACAGGTACCATTTCTAAAACCAACTGTGGATTAGACAAGACCTACACCTTCCTCAGTGAATGGGACTCAAATCCCCATATTTCCCGCAGAGGAATAGATCTGACTAGTAAGAATCTTAAAACCTATGTATTGATATGTCTCCGTAAGGGAATCAGGTGTGTCTAGACTGGCATAAACATGGCAGCAAGAATCAGCTCAAACCCACTATAAAAATGAATTTCAAAAACAAAACCAATAAACAGGGAAATTATTTACAATTCCTTCAGGGTCTCTGATGAAACCTGGAATGACCATATCTACAATGATAGCTAGATATGGCATAAGGCTGGACACTTGGGACTGAGAGGATTGGTGAGATTGGGTGAGCAAATGCAGACCCTTTAAAGCAAAAATGCATGGCCCCCATTCCATGGGTCCCAACTCTCCATGTTGAAGGGAATATTACTACAGCTATAACATGTACGGGAAACCTAGAGAATGGACACACTGTGAATACAAAAGGTTTCTAAAACTCAACGAATAGTCCCTCTCCTGGTGCTCCGGGTTGACTTTCCAACTGCTTTACTATCAATCTCCCAAATTGGAGAGACAGCCCCTTTAAACTTCTGTTTCGCAAAGGTTGCCAATTTTGCAGAGGATGGAAGGGAAGAGGGAGAACCAATGAGAGAGTAGCTGTTAGGCATTGGGACGGGCACATGTCACTCTAATTTCCAGGCAGGAAGAAGAATTAACCAGAGTCTCAGCCACCCACCAGGAACCAGTATAGTTCCAGAACCAAAATTTTGGACTTGCGTACAGCTCACAAATAACGAGTTGAATAATAGAGCTGAGGGGCACAGCAATTCACATACTGGCAGAGTAATAAAGGACAACTATCGTCCAAAAATCTTTTGAGGGAAGGCAACGAGGCGGATTAGAAAGCGAGGCAGAATAGTAGTAAACAGATTTCAAGAGGTACGTTGGATTCACCTTTAAAGCACAGGAAGAGGGGCACAACTTCGACAATGACGCACTTGGCCAAAAAGGGCGTATGCGTTTTCTCCTGAATATATTCAGGAGAAAACGCATACGCCCATTTTGGCCAAGCAAGCAAGCAGGCAATGCAAATCTGCACTACAAAGAAGTATCACTTCCCAACGCTCAAAAGGGACATCCACAAATGTGTAAAAACCAGAAAGGCAAGACAGGCCCTGGAGAACAGGGAGCCTTGTTATGCTGATGGGCGGGATGTAAATTGCCAACTGCCTCACTGGAGGAGTGCATTGCGTTCCCTAAAACAAGTAAACAACAGAGCAACAGAGCCAAGGGCACTTCCAGTCTAGGGAATATACCTTGCAAAAACTGAAAATCAATAAGACAGAGCCACCCCCAAATTTAGGGCTGCACTGCTTACAAGAACCTCAACTTGGGTACACCTTAAATTTCCCAGGAAATATTAAAATGGTTCCAAAAATTGTGGTACTTATGTACGATGGAATATCCCTCAGCCATGAAATCAATGTCATAAGACCAGGAGCAGCAAAGTGTGTGGATTCAGGTACGATGATTCTAAGTGAAGTCACACAGAAAAAGAAACTAATCATAAGATATCACTTAAGAAGATCCTGTAAACATGGCCACACATGAAATGAGGTAAGAAAGAGAACAGGGTCTCACATTTAGAAAACACTGTTATGACTGCTTAGGTGGGGAGGAGAGGTGGGGTGATGCATAAAACCAGAGTTTGATATAAGCACAGGTACCGTTTGTAAAACCAACTGTGGAATAGACAAGACCTACACCTTCCTTAGTGAAAGGGACTCAAAACGCCATATTTCCCGCAGAGGAATAGATCTGACTAGTAACAATCATAAAAATTATGTATTGATATGTCCCTGTAAGGGAATCAAGTGTGTAGACTGGCATAACATGGCAGCGAGAATCAGCTCAAACCCACTATAAAAAGGAATTTCAAAAACAAAACCAAAAAACAGGGAAATTCTTTACAATTCCTTCAGGGTCTCTGATGAAATCTGGAATGACCCTATCTACAATGACATCTGGATGTGGCATAAGGCTGCACACTTGGGACTGAGAGGATTGGTGAGATTGGGTGAGCAAATGCAGACCCTTTAAAGCAAAAATGCATGGTCCCCATTCCATGGGTCCCAACTCTCCATGTTGAAGGGAATATTACTACAGCTATAACATGTACGAGAATCCTAGAGAATGGACACACGGTGAATAAAAAAGGTTTCTAAAACTAAACAAATAGTCCCTCTCCTGGTGCTCCGGTTTGATTTTCCAACTGCTTTACTATCAATCTCCCAAATTGGAGAGACAGCCCCTTTAACCTCCTGGTTCTCACAGATTTCCAAATTTGTAGAGGATGGAATGGAAGAGGGAGAACCAATGAGAGAGTAGCTCTTAGGCTTTTGGACGGGCACATGTCACACTAATTTCCCGGCAGGAAGAAGAATTAACCAAAGTCTCAGCCACCCACCGGGATCCAGTATAGGTCCTGAACCAAAATTTTGGACTTGCGTACAGCTCACAAAAAAAGAGTTGAATAATTGTGCTCAGGGGCACAGCAATTCACAAACTGGCAGAGTAATAAAGGACAACTATCGTCCAAAAATCTGTTGAGGGAAGACAACGAGGCGAACTTGAAAGCGAGGCAGAATAGCAGGAAACAGATTTCAAGAGGTACGTTGGAATCGCCTTTAAAGCACAGGAAGAGGGGCACAACTTCGACAATGACGCACTGGGCCAAAAAGTGCGTATGCGTTTTCTCCTGAATATATTCAGGAGAAAACGCATACGCCCTTTTTGGCCAAGCAAGCTAGCGGGCAATGCAAATCTGCACTACATAGAAGTATCACTTCCCACCGGTCAAAAGGGACATCCAAAAATGTATAAAAACAAGAAAGGCAAGACAGGCCCTGGAGAACAGGGAGCCTTGTTATGCTGATGGACGGGATGTAAATTACCAACTGCCTCACTGGAGGAGTGCATTGTGTTCCCTAAAAGAAGTAAACAACAGAGCTACAGAGCCAATGGCACTTCCAGTCTAGCGAATATACCTTGGGAAAACTGAAAATCAATAAGACACAGCCACCCCCAAATTTAGGGCTGCACTGCATACAAGAACCTCAACTTGGGTACACTTTAATATCCCAGGAAATATAAAAATGGTTCAAAAAACTGTGGTATTTATGTACGATGGAATATCCCTCAGCCATGAAATCAATGTCATAAGACCAGGAGCAGCAAAGTGAGTGGATTCAGGTACGATGATTCTAAGTGAAATAAGTCACACAGAAAAAGAAACTTATCATAAGATATCACTTATGAAGATCCTGTAAACATGGCTACAGATGAACTGAGTTAGGAAAGAGAACAGACTCTCACATTTAGAAAACACTCTTATGCCTGCTTAAGGGGAAAGGACAGGAGGGGTGATGCATAAAACCAGAGTTTGATATAAGCACAGGTACCATTTCTAAAACAAACTGTGGAATAGACAAGGCCTACACATTCCACAGTGAAACGGAGTCAAAACCCCATATTTTCCGCAGAGGAAGAGATCTGTCTAGTAAGAAACTTAAAACCTATGTATTGATATGTCTCTGTAAGGGAATCAAGTGTGTCTAGACTGGCATAAACATGGCAGCGAGAATCAGCTCAAACCCACTATAAAAAGGAATTTCAAAAACAAAACCAAAAAACAGGGAATTTCTCTACATTTCCTTCAGGGTCTCTGATGAAACCTGGAATGACCCTATCTAAAATGACAGCTGGATGTGGTATAAGGCTGGACACTTGGGACTGAGAGGATTGGTGAGATTGGGTGAGCAAATGCAGACCCTTTAAAGCAAAAATGCAAGGCCCACATTCCATGGGTCCCAAGTCTCCATGTTGAAGGGAATATTACTACAGCTATAACATGTACGGGAAACCTAGAGAATGGACACACAGTGAATACAAAAGGTTTCTAAAACTCAACAAATAGTCCCTATCCTGGTGCTCCGGTTTGACTTTCCAACTGCTTTACTATCAATCTCCCAACTTGGAGAGACAACCCCTTTAACCTCCTGGTTCGCACAGGTTGCCAATTTGGCAGAAGATGGAAGGGAAGAGGGAAAACCAATGAGAGAGTAGCTGTTAGGCATTTGGACGGGCACATGTCACTCTAATTTCCCAGCAGAAAGAAGAATTAACCAAAGTCTCAGCCACCCACCGGGAAACAGTATAGGTCCTGAACCAAAATTTTGGACTTGCGTACAGCTCACAAAAAAGGAGTTGAAAAATGGAGCTCAGGGGCACAGCAATTCACAAACTGGCAGAGTAATAAAAGACCACTATCGTCCGAAAACCTGTTGAGGGAAGACAATGAGGCTGACTTGAAAGCGAGGCAGAATAGCAGGAAACAGATTTCAAGAGGTACGTTGGAATCGCCTTTAAAGCACAGGAAGAGGGGCACAACTTCGAAAATGACACACTTGGCCCAAAAGGGTGTATGCGTTTTCTCCTGAATATATACAGGAGAAAACGCATACACCCTTTTTGGCCAATAAAGCAAGCGGGCAATGCAATTCTGCACTAAAAAGAAGTATCACTTCCCACCGGTCAAAGGGGTCAGCCACAAAATGTGTAAAAACCAGAAAGGCAAGACAAGCCCTGGAGAACAGGGAGCCTTGTTATGCTGATGGTCGGGATGTAAATTGACAAATGCCTCACTGGAGGAGTGCATTGCATTCCCTAAAACAAGTAAACAACAGAGCTACAGAGCCAAGGGCACTTCCAGTCTAGGGAATATACCTTGGGAAACCTGAAAATCAATAAGACAAGGCGACCCCCAAATTTAGGGCTGCACTCCTTTCAAGAACCTCAACTTGGGTACACCTTAAATATCCCAGGAAATATAAAAATGGTTCAAAAAATTGTGGTAATTATGTACGATGGAATATCCCTCAGCCATGAAATCAATGTCATAAGACCAGGAGCAGCAAAGTGAGTGGACTCAGGTACGATGATTCTAATGAAATAAGTCACACAGAAAAAGAAACTTATCATAAGATATCACTTATGAAGATCCTGTAAACATGGCTACACATGAACTGAGTTAAGAAAGAGAACAGAGTCTCACATTTAGAAAACACTGTTATGCCTGCTTAAGGGGGGAGGAGAGGTGGGGTGATGCATAAAACCAGAGTTTGATATAAGCACAGGTACCATTTATAAAACCAACTGTGGAATAGAGAAGGCCTATACCTTTCTCAGTGAAAGGGACTCAAAACCCCATATTTCCCGCAGAGGAATAGATCTGATTAGTAAGAATCTTAAAACCTATGTATTGATACGTCCCTGTAAGGGAATCTTGTGTGTCTAGACTGGCATAAACATGGCAGCGAGAATCAGCTCACACCCACTATAAAAAGGAATTTCAAAAACAAAACCAAAAAACAGGGAAATTCTTTACATTTCCTTCAGGGTCTCTGATGAAACCTGGAATGACCCTATCTACAATGACAGCTGGATGTGACATAAGGCTGGACACTTGGGACTGAGAGAATTGGTGAGATTGGGTGAGCAAATGCAGACCGTTTAATGCAAAAATGCGTGGCCCCCATTCCATGGGTCCCAACTCTCCATGTTGAAGGGAATATTACTTCAGCTATAACATGTACTGGAAACCTAGAGAATGGACACACTGTGAATAAAAAAGGTTTCTAAAACTCAACGAGTAGACCCTCTCCTGGTGCTCCGGACTGACTTTCCAACTGCTTTACTATCAATCTCCCAATTTGCGAGACAACCCGTTTAACCTCCTGGTTCGCACAGTTTGCCAATTTGGCAGAGGATGGAAGGGAAGAGGGAGAACCAGTGAGAGAGTACCTGTTAGGCATTTGGACGGGCATATGTCACTCTAATTTCCCGGCAGGAAGAAGAATTAACCAGCGTCTCAGCCACCCACCGGGAACCAGTATAGGTTCTGAACCGAAATTTTGGACTTGCGTACAGCTCACAAAAAACGAGTTGAATAATTGAGCTCAGGGGCACAGCAATTCACAAACTGGCAGAGTAATAAAGGACAACTATCGTCCAAAAATCTGTTGAGGGAAGGCAACGAGGCGAACTTGAAAGCGAGGCAGAATAGTAGGAAACAAATTTCAAGAGGTACGTTGGATTCGCCTTTAAACCACAGGAAGAGGGGCACAACTTCGACAATGACGCACTTGGCCAAAAAGGGCGTACGCGTTTTCTCCTGAATATATTCAGGAGAAAACGCATACGCCCTTTTTGGCCAAGCAAGCAAGCGGGCAATGCAAATCTGCACTACAAAGAAGTATCAATTCCCACCGGTCAAAAGGGACATCCACAAATGTGTAAAAACCAGAAAGGCAAGACAGGCCCTGGAGAACATGGAGCCTTGTTATGCTGATGGGCGGGATGTAAATTGCCAACTCCCTCACTGCAGGAGTGCATTGCGTTCCCAAAAACAAGAAAACAACAGAGCAACAGAGCCAAGGGCACTTCCAGTCTAGGGAATACACCTTGGGAAAACTGAAAATCAATAAGACAGAGCCACCCCCAAATTTAGGGCTGCACTGCTTACAAGAACCTCAACTTGGGTACACCTTAAATATCCCAGGAAATATAAATATGGTTCAAAAAACTGTGGTATTTAAGTACGATGGAATATCCCTCAGCTATGAAATCAATGTCATAAGAACAGGAGAACCAAAGTGAGTGGATTCAGGTACGATGATCCTAAGTGAAATATGTCACACAGAAAAAGAAACTTATCATAAGATATCACTTATGAAGATCCTGTTAACATGGCTACACATGAACTGAGTTAGGAAAGAGAACAGAGTCTCATATTTAGAAAACACTCTTATGCCTGCTTAAGGGGAAAGGAGAGGTGGGGTGATGCATAAAACCAGAGTTTGATATAAGCACAGGTACCATTTCTAAAACCAACTGTGGATTAGACAAGACCTACACCTTCCTCAGTGAATGGGACTCAAATCCCCATATTTCCCGCAGAGGAATAGATCTGACTAGTAAGAATCTTAAAACCTATGTATTGATATGTCTCCGTAAGGGAATCAGGTGTGTCTAGACTGGCATAAACATGGCAGCAAGAATCAGCTCAAACCCACTATAAAAATGAATTTCAAAAACAAAACCAATAAACAGGGAAATTATTTACAATTCCTTCAGGGTCTCTGATGAAACCTGGAATGACCCTATCTACAATGATAGCTAGATATGGCATAAGGCTGGACACTTGGGACTGAGAGGATTGGTGAGATTGGGTGAGCAAATGCAGACCCTTTAAAGCAAAAATGCATGGCCCCCATTCCATGGGTCCCAACTCTCCATGTTGAAGGGAATATTACTACAGCTATAACATGTACGGGAAACCTAGAGAATGGACACACTGTGAATACAAAAGGTTTCTAAAACTCAACGAATAGTCCCTCTCCTGGTGCTCCGGTTTGACTTTCCAACTGCTTTACTATCAATCTCCCAAATTGGAGAGACAGCCCCTTTAAACTTCTGGTTCGCAAAGGTTGCCAATTTTGCAGAGGATGGAAGGGAAGAGGGAGAACCAATGAGAGAGTAGCTGTTAGGCATTGGGACGGGCACATGTCACTCTAATTTCCAGGCAGGAAGAAGAATTAACCAGAGTCTCAGCCACCCACCAGGAACCAGTATAGTTCCAGAACCAAAATTTTGGACTTGCGTACAGCTCACAAATAACGAGTTGAATAATAGAGCTGAGGGGCACAGCAATTCACATACTGGCAGAGTAATAAAGGACAACTATCGTCCAAAAATCTTTTGAGGGAAGGCAACGAGGCGGATTAGAAAGCGAGGCAGAATAGTAGTAAACAGATTTCAAGAGGTACGTTGGATTCACCTTTAAAGCACAGGAAGAGGGGCACAACTTCGACAATGACGCACTTGGCCAAAAAGGGCGTATGCGTTTTCTCCTGAATATATTCAGGAGAAAACGCATACGCCCATTTTGGCCAAGCAAGCAAGCAGGCAATGCAAATCTGCACTACAAAGAAGTATCACTTCCCAACGCTCAAAAGGGACATCCACAAATGTGTAAAAACCAGAAAGGCAAGACAGGCCCTGGAGAACAGGGAGCCTTGTTATGCTGATGGGCGGGATGTAAATTGCCAACTGCCTCACTGGAGGAGTGCATTGCGTTCCCTAAAACAAGTAAACAACAGAGCAACAGAGCCAAGGGCACTTCCAGTCTAGGGAATATACCTTGCAAAAACTGAAAATCAATAAGACAGAGCCACCCCCAAATTTAGGGCTGCACTGCTTACAAGAACCTCAACTTGGGTACACCTTAAATTTCCCAGGAAATATTAAAATGGTTCCAAAAATTGTGGTACTTATGTACGATGGAATATCCCTCAGCCATGAAATCAATGTCATAAGACCAGGAGCAGCAAAGTGTGTGGATTCAGGTACGATGATTCTAAGTGAAGTCACACAGAAAAAGAAACTAATCATAAGATATCACTTAAGAAGATCCTGTAAACATGGCTACACATGAAATGAGGTAAGAAAGAGAACAGGGTCTCACATTTAGAAAACACTGTTATGACTGCTTAGGTGGGGAGGAGAGGTGGGGTGATGCATAAAACCAGAGTTTGATATAAGCACAGGTACCGTTTGTAAAACCAACTGTGGAATAGACAAGACCTACACCTTCCTTAGTGAAAGGGACTCAAAACGCCATATTTCCCGCAGAGGAATAGATCTGACTAGTAACAATCATAAAAATTATGTATTGATATGTCCCTGTAAGGGAATCAAGTGTGTAGACTGGCATAACATGGCAGCGAGAATCAGCTCAAACCCACTATAAAAAGGAATTTCAAAAACAAAACCAAAAAACAGGGAAATTCTTTACAATTCCTTCAGGGTCTCTGATGAAATCTGGAATGACCCTATCTACAATGACATCTGGATGTGGCATAAGGCTGCACACTTGGGACTGAGAGGATTGGTGAGATTGGGTGAGCAAATGCAGACCCTTTAAAGCAAAAATGCATGGTCCCCATTCCATGGGTCCCAACTCTCCATGTTGAAGGGAATATTACTACAGCTATAACATGTACGAGAATCCTAGAGAATGGACACACGGTGAATAAAAAAGGTTTCTAAAACTAAACAAATAGTCCCTCTCCTGGTGCTCCGGTTTGACTTTCCAACTGCTTTACTATCAATCTCCCAAATTGGAGAGACAGCCCCTTTAACCTCCTGGTTCTCACAGATTTCCAAATTTGTAGAGGATGGAATGGAAGAGGGAGAACCAATGAGAGAGTAGCTCTTAGGCTTTTGGACGGGCACATGTCACACTAATTTCCCGGCAGGAAGAAGAATTAACCAAAGTCTCAGCCACCCACCGGGATCCAGTATAGGTCCTGAACCAAAATTTTGGACTTGCGTACAGCTCACAAAAAAAGAGTTGAATAATTGTGCTCAGGGGCACAGCAATTCACAAACTGGCAGAGTAATAAAGGACAACTATCGTCCAAAAATCTGTTGAGGGAAGACAACGAGGTGAACTTGAAAGCGAGGCAGAATAGCAGGAAACAGATTTCAAGAGGTACGTTGGAATCGCCTTTAAAGCACAGGAAGAGGGGCACAACTTCGACAATGACGCACTGGGCCAAAAAGTGCGTATGCGTTTTCTCCTGAATATATTCAGGAGAAAACGCATACGCCCTTTTTGGCCAAGCAAGCTAGCGGGCAATGCAAATCTGCACTACATAGAAGTATCACTTCCCATCGGACAAAAGGGACATCCAAAAATGTATAAAAACAAGAAAGGCAAGACAGGCCCTGGAGAACAGGGAGCCTTGTTATGCTGATGGACGGGATGTAAATTACCAACTGCCTCACTGGAGGAGTGCATTGTGTTCCCTAAAAGAAGTAAACAACAGAGCTACAGAGCCAATGGCACTTCCAGTCTAGCGAATATACCTTGGGAAAACTGAAAATCAATAAGACACAGCCACCCCCAAATTTAGTGCTGCACTGCATACAAGAACCTCAACTTGGGTACACTTTAATATCCCAGGAAATATAAAAATGTTTCAAAAAACTGTGGTATTTATGTACGATGGAATATCCCTCAGCCATGAAATCAATGTCATAAGACCAGGAGCAGCAAAGTGAGTGGATTCAGGTACGATGATTCTAAGTGAAATAAGTCACACAGAAAAAGAAACTTATCATAAGATATCACTTATGAAGATCCTGTAAACATGGCTACAGATGAACTGAGTTAGGAAAGAGAACAGACTCTCACATTTAGAAAACACTCTTATGCCTGCTTAAGGGGAAAGGACAGGAGGGGTGATGCATAAAACCAGAGTTTGATATAAGCACAGGTACCATTTCTAAAACAAACTGTGGAATAGACAAGGCCTACACATTCCACAGTGAAACGGAGTCAAAACCCCATATTTTCCGCAGAGGAAGAGATCTGTCTAGTAAGAAACTTAAAACCTATGTATTGATATGTCTCTGTAAGGGAATCAAGTGTGTCTAGACTGGCATAAACATGGCAGCGAGAATCAGCTCAAACCCACTATAAAAAGGAATTTCAAAAACAAAACCAAAAAACAGGGAATTTCTCTACATTTCCTTCAGGGTCTCTGATGAAACCTGGAATGACCCTATCTAAAATGACAGCTGGATGTGGTATAAGGCTGGACACTTGGGACTGAGAGGATTGGTGAGATTGGGTGAGCAAATGCAGACCCTTTAAAGCAAAAATGCAAGGCCCACATTCCATGGGTCCCAAGTCTCCATGTTGAAGGGAATATTACTACAGCTATAACATGTACAGGAAACCTAGAGAATGGACACACAGTGAATACAAAAGGTTTCTAAAACTCAACAAATAGTCCCTATCCTGGTGCTCCGGTTTGACTTTCCAACTGCTTTACTATCAATCTCCCAAATTGGAGAGACAAACCCTTTAACCTCCTGGTTCGCACAGGTTGCCAATTTTGCAGAGGATGGAAGTGAAGAGGGAGAACCAATGAGAGAGTAGCTGTTATACATTTGGACGGGCACATGTCACTCTAATTTCGTGGCAGGAAGAAGAATTAACCAGAGACTCAGCCACCCAAAGGGAACCACTATAGGTCCTGAACCAAAATTTTGGACTTGCGTACAGCTCACAAAAAACAAGTTGAAAAATGGAGCTCATGGGCACAGCAATTCACAAACTGGCAGAGTAATAAAGGACAATTATCGTCCAAAAATCTGTTGAAGGAAGGCAACGAGGCGGACTTGAAAGCGAGGCAGAGTAGCAGGAAACAGATTTCAAGAGGTACGTTGCAATCGCCTTTAAAGCACAGGAAGACGGGCACAACTTCGACAATGATGCACTTGGCCAAAAAGGGCGTATGCGTTTTCTCCTGAATATATTCAGGGGAAAACACATACGCCCTTTTTGGCCAAGCAAGCAAGCGGTCAATGCAAATCTGCACAACAAAGTATTATCATTTCCCACCGGTCAAAAGGGATATCCACAAATTATGTAAAAACCAGAAAGGCAAGACAGGCCCTGGAGAACAGGGATCCTTGTTATGCTGATGGGCGGGATGTAAATTGCATACTGCCTCATTGGAGGAGTGCATTGCATTCTCTAAAACAAGTAAACAACAGAGCTACAGAGCCAAGGGCACTTTCAGTCTAGGGAATATACCTTTTGAAAACTGAAAATCAATAAGACAGAGCCACCCCCAAATTTAGGGCTGCACTGCTTACAAGAACCTCAACTTGTGTACACCTTAAATATCCCAGGAAATATAAAAATGATTCAAAAAATTGTGGTACTTATGTACGATGGAATATCCCTCATCCATGAAATCAATGTCATAAGACCAGGAGCAGCAAAGTGAGTGGATACAGGTACGATGATTCTAAGTGAAATAAGTCACACAGAAAAAGAAACAAATCATAAGAAATCACTTATGAAGATCCTGTAAACATGGCTACACATGAACTGAGTTAAGAAAGAGAACAGAGTCTCACATTTAGAAAACACTGTTATGCCTGCTTAAGGGGGAAGGAGAGGTGGGGTGATGCATAAAACCAGAGTTTGATATAAGCAC
>NW_027671375.1:0-71239 GCF_964165515.1 Mesoplodon bidens
GCATTAATATACAGTATTTGTTTTTCTCTTTCTGACTTACTTCACTCTGTATGACAGTCTCTAAATCCATCAACTTCTGTACAAATGACCCAGTTTCATTCCTTTTTATGGCTGAGTAATATTCCATTTTATATATGTACCACATCTTTATCCATTCGTCTGTCTGTGGGTATTTAGTTTGCTTCCATTACCTGGCTAGTGTAAATAGTGCTGCAATGAACATTGTGGTGGATGTGTCTTTGTGATTTATGGTTTTCTCTGGGTATATGCCCAGAAGTGGGATTGCTGGATCCTATTGTAATACTGTTTTTAGTTTTATAAAGTAACCTCCATACTGTTCTCCATAGTGACTGTATCAATTTACATTCCCACCAATAGCGGAAGAGGGTTCCTTTTGTCCACACCCTCCCCAGAATTTGTTGTTTGTAGATTATCTGATGATGCCGATTCTAACAGGTGTGAGGTCTTACCTCATTGAAGTTTTGATTTGCATTTCTCTAATAATTAGTGATGTTGAGCAGCTTTTCATGTGCGTCTTGGCCATCTCTGTGTCTTCTTTGAAGAAACGTCTATTTAGATCTTCTGCCCATTTTTGTATTGGGTTGTTTGTTGTATTAATATTAAGCTGCATGAGCTGTATATATATATTGGAGATTAAACCTTTGTCCATTGATTCGTTTGTGAACGTTTTCGCCCCTTCTGAAGGTTACCTTTTTCCATTCCCGTTTTTTTAACAAAGAAAGAAAGAAAGCAAAAGAATCAGAACACTAATGTGCGTGAAATATGCCTCTTGAAACTGTCGTTTTGAAATATGGACGTCTTTTGAATTTTTTGGTCGATATATGACCCCAGGATTTGTTTTCAGGGCAGGTGTCATTTACAGGCCTGTAATGATTTGGAATATCCACTGACCATTAGCGCTGGGATTAAAGCTGCTGTTGTGTGAAACGGCCACAAGGTGGCAGCACTTCTCCCTTACCAAATCTGGTTACTAGGGCAGCAGAGCCTCAATGGAAGTCGCGTTCTAGATTGGAATGTAGAACGGAATGTACCAGGAGAAAGCCCCTCAAGTTTTTCTCACTAATTCTTGTTCGTGTTTTTAATTTAATTTTTTATTTTTTATTACAGCCAGTTTGAGTACAACGTTTAGCTTGTTGTAGGTGTGCAAGAGGTGGTTCTTTTACACATATACATATGTCTGTTCTTCCTGGGATCCTTTTCCCATATACGTTATGACAGAATGTTGAGTAGTCTTCTCTTGGTACTCCATAGGTCTTTGGTGATTATATATGTCTACTGTGTTTGTATATGTCTGTTAACACCAATATCGTAATGAATTCAATCCTCACACCTTTCCTTTGGTGAACCATAAGTTTGTTTAATGAATCTGTGATTGCCCTTCTCCGTGGAAATATCTGCCCTGGTATCAATTTATAGGTAACACCTATAAGTGATATGATATGATATGTGTCTTTCACTTTCTGACTTACTCCAAGTCACGTGATTACCTCTAGACTCATCTACGGTGCTGCAAATGGCATTGTGTGCTTCTTTTCCTTGGCGAATATTCTGTCTTAGCGAGGTCCATTTTCTGCAATGTGATTCCCTGAGGGCTGAGGATAAGCTGACCTGGGCAGCCTGACCCTGCCGGCAAGCCCTCCCCAGGTGTGCCTGGGTTGAGGTCAATATAAACAGCACTCCAGGCAGCAATAGCCCCTGCAGCTGTGCCTGACTCCATATTCTCTGCCCCGTCAGCAGTCTCGGGGCTGTGCTGGTGGGAGGGTGTGAGTGTCCACGGCTTTGTGGGTGGCCCGGTGTGAGTGGGGCTCTGCTGGACTTTCTGCAGGAGTTGCCAGGCTGCCACCTGTAAAGAAGAGGATGTGTCACCCATAACTTCCACTGGAATATCTCTCCGGGCTGAGGTGAGTAAGGAAAAAAAAGGAGTGGGGGCCGGGACAGGAGGGGTATCTCAGGCAGGGCAATGGAAAGCTTCCAGAAGAGCGCCCGTGGCCAGGACCATCCTGGCTGACCTGCAGGCACCAAGGTGGCCTGCGTACTGTCGCTGGTGTGGCTCCACGGCCCTTCCTCTAGGCTTTCAAGCCCTTGTACATATTCAGGTGTTTCACCTGGGAAGGGTGGGAACAGTTCAGCAGCAGCTGGCCTGTGGCTCAGCTCACGTTTACTCACAGAGGCCTCGGCACGGTCCCCCAGCTTTGCAATAAGGACGCTCCTTGCGTGGGTGGGCGGGGCTGCTGGCTGTATGGGAGATGATTCCCCACCTCTGACCAATTTCAGAATTGTTTACCACTGGAGCAAGTGCCTTGGTAGTGTTTTCCTCTGTATAACTGTTAGGTTCAGTTTTTTTTTTTCTTTTTTGGTTCAAGTTAGATTTTATTCCTCTTTTATGTATTTATGGATATAAGCATGGAAATAATTCATTCTTAGAACTACATCAGTGTGAATGGAAGAACTTTTTTTCTGTTTTATTTTTACATTTTGTTTTTAAAAATTTTGAAATTTAATATTATTTATTTTTTTATACACTAGGTTATTATTAGTTATCTATTTTATGCATATACATGTATACAGGTCAATCCCAATCTCCCAACTCATCCCACCACCACCACCCCATGGCTTCCCCCACTTTGTGTCCATACGTTTGTTCTCTACCTCTGTGTCTCTATTTCTGCCCTGCAAACCAGTTCATCTGTAGCATTTTTCTAGGTTCCACATATAGGCATTAATATACAATATTTGTTTTTCTCTTTCTGACTTACTTCACTCTGTATGACAGTCTCTAGATCCAACAACTTCTCTAAAAATGACCCAGTTTCATTCCTTTTTCTGGCTGAGTAATATTCCATTTTATATATGTACCACATCTTTATCCATTCGTCTGTCTGTGGGCATTTAGGTTGCTTCCATTACCTGGCTATTGTAAATAGTGCTGCAATGAACATTGTGGTGAATGTGCCTTTTTGATTTATGGTGTTCTTTGGGTATATGCCCAGAAGTGGGATTGCTGGATCAGATGGTAATTCTATTTCTAGTTTTTTTTTTTAACGAAACTCCATACTGTTCTCCATAGTGACTGTATCAATTTACATTCCCACCAATAGCGGAAGAGGGTTCCTTTTGTCCACACCCTCCCCAGAATTTGTTGTTTGTAGATTATCTGATGATGCCGATTCTAACAGGTGTGAGGTCTTACCTCACTGTAGTTTTGATTTGCATTTCTCTAATAATTAGTGATGTTGAGCAGCTTTTCATGTGCGTCTTGGCCATCTCTGTGTCTTCTTTGAAGAAACGTCTATTTAGATCTTCTGCCCATTTTTGTATTGGGTTGTTTGTTGTATTAATATTAAGCTGCATGAGCTGTATATATATATTGGAGATTAAACCTTTGTCCATTGATTCGTTTGTGAACGTTTTCGCCCCTTCTGAGGGTTACCTTTTTCCATTCCCGTTTTTTTAACAAAGAAAGAAAGAAAGCAAAAGAATCAGAACACTAATGTGCGTGAAATATGCCTCTTGAAACTGTCGTTTTGAAATATGGACGTCTTTTGAATTTTTTGGTCGATATATGACCCCAGGATTTGTTTTCAGGGCAGGTGTCATTTACAGGCCTGTAATGATTTGGAATATCCACTGACCATTAGCGCTGGGATTAAAGCTGCTGTTGTGTGAAACGGCCACAAGGTGGCAGCAGTTCTCCCTTACCAAATCTGGTTACTAGGGCAGCAGAGCCTCAATGGAAGTCGCGTTCTAGATTGGAATGTAGAACGGAATGTGCCAGGAGAAAGCCCCTCAAGTTTGTCTCACTACTTCTTGTTCGTGTTTTTAATTTAATTTTTTATTTTTTATTACAGCAAGTTTGAGTACAACGTTTAGCTTGTTGTAGGTGTGCAAGAGGTGGTTCTTTTACACATATACATATGTCTGTTCTTCCTGGGATCCTTTTCCCATGTTCGTTATGACAGAATGTTGAGTAGTCTTCTCTTGGTACTCCGTAGGTCTTTGGTGATTATATATGTCTACTGTGTTTGTATATGTCTGTTAACCCCAATATCATAATGAATTCAATCCTCACACCTTTCCTTTGGTGAACCATAAGTTTGTTTAATGAATCTTTGATTGCCCTTCTCCGTGGAAATATCTGCCCTGGTATCAATTTATAGGTAACACCTATAAGTGATATGATATGATATGTGTCTTTCACTTTCTGACTTACTCCAAGTCACGTGATTACCTCTAGACTCATCTACGGTGCTGCAAATGGCATTGTGTGCTTCTTTTCCTTGGCGAATATTCTGTCTTAGCGAGGTCCATTTTCTGCAATGTGATTCCCTGAGGGCTGAGGATTAGCTGACCTGGGCAGCCTGACCCTGCCGGCAAGCCCTCCCCAGGTGTGCCTGGGTTGAGGTCAATATAAACAGCACTCCAGGCAGCAATAGCCCCTGCAGCTGTGCCTGACTCCATATTCTCTGCCCCGTCAGTAGTCTCGGGGCTGTGCTGGTGGGAGGGTGTGAGGGTCCACGGCTTTGTGGGTGGCCCGGTGTGAGTGGGGCTCTGCTGGACTTTCTGCAGGAGTTGCCAGGCTGCCACCTGTAAAGAAGAGGATGTGTCACCCATAACTTCCACTGGAGTATCTCTCCGGGCTGAGGTGAGTAAGGAAAAAAAAGGAGTGGGGGCCGGGACAGGAGGGGTATCTCAGGCAGGGCAATGGAAAGCTTCCAGAAGAGCGCCCGTGGCCAGGACCATCTTGGCTGACCTGCAGGCACCAAGGTGGCCTGCGTGCTGTCGCTGGTGTGGCTCCACGGCCCTTCCTCTAGGCTTTCAAGCCCTTGTACATATTCAGGTGTTTCACCTGGGAAGGGTGGGAACAGTTCAGCAGCAGCTGGCCTGGGGCTCAGCTCACGTTTACTCACAGAGGCCTCGGCACGGTCCCCCAGCTTTGCAATAAGGACGCTCCTTGCGTGGGCGGGTGGGGCTGCTGGCTGTATGGGAGATGATTCCCCACCTCTGACCAATTTCAGAATTGTTTACCACTGGAGCAAGTGCCTTGGTAGTGTTTTCCTCTGTATAACTGTTAGGTTCAGTTTTATTTTTTTCTTTTTTGGTTCAAGTTAGATTTTATTCCTCTTTTATGTATTTATAGATATAAGCATGGAAATAATTCATTCTTATAAATACATCAGTGTGAATGGAAGAACTTTTTTTCTGTTTTATTTTTACATTTTGTTTTTAAAAATTTTGAAATTTAATATTATTTATTTTTTTATACACTAGGTTATTATTAGTTATCTATTTTATGCATAGACATGTATACAGGTCAATCCCAATCTCCCAACTCATCCCACCACCACCACCCCATGGCTTCCCCCACTTTGTGTCCATACGTTTGTTCTCTACCTCTGTGTCTCTATTTCTGCCCTGCAAACCAGTTCATCTGTAGCATTTTTCTAGGTTCCACATATAGGCATTAATATACAATATTTGTTTTTCTCTTTCTGACTTACTTCACTCTGTATGACAGTCTCTAGATCCATCAACTTCTCTACAAATGACTCAGTTTCGTTCCTTTTTATGGCTGAGTAATATTCCATTTTATATATGTACCACATCTTTATCCATTCGTCTGTCTGTGGGCATTTAGGTTGCTTCCATTACCTGGCTATTGTAAATAGTGCTGCAATGAACATTGTGGTGAATGTGTCTCTGTGATTTATGGTTTTCTCTGGGTATATGCCCAGAAGTGGGATTGCTGGATCCTATGTTAATTCTCTTTTTAGTTTTTTAAAGGAACCTCCATACTGTTCTCCATAGTGACTGTATCAATTTACATTCCCACCAATAGCGGAAGAGGGTTCCTTTTGTCCACACCCTCCCCAGAATTTGTTGTTTGTAGATTATCTGATGATGCCGATTCTAACAGGTGTGAGGTCTTACCTCACTGTAGTTTTGATTTGCATTTCTCTAATAATTAGTGATGTTGAGCAGCTTTTCATGTGCGTCTTGGCCATCTCTGTGTCTTCTTTGAAGAAACGTCTATTTAGATCTTCTGCCCATTTTTGTATTGGGTTGTTTGTTGTATTAATATTAAGCTGCATGAGCTGTATATATATATTGGAGATTAAACCTTTGTCCATTGATTCGTTTGTGAACGTTTTCGCCCCTTCTGAGGGTTACCTTTTTCCATTCCCGTTTTTTTAACAAAGAAAGAAAGAAAGCAAAAGAATCAGAACACTAATGTGCGTGAAATATGCCTCTTGAAACTGTCGTTTTGAAATATGGACGTCTTTTGAATTTTTTGGTCGATATATGACCCCAGGATTTGTTTTCAGGGCAGGTGTCATTTACAGGCCTGTAATGATTTGGAATATCCACTGACCATTAGCGCTGGGATTAAAGCTGCTGTTGTGTGAAACGGCCACAAGGTGGCAGCAGTTCTCCCTTACCAAATCTGGTTACTAGGGCAGCAGAGCCTCAATGGAAGTCGCGTTCTAGATTGGAATGTAGAACGGAATGTGCCAGGAGAAAGCCCCTCAAGTTTGTCTCACTACTTCTTGTTCGTGTTTTTAATTTAATTTTTTATTTTTTATTACAGCAAGTTTGAGTACAACGTTTAGCTTGTTGTAGGTGTGCAAGAGGTGGTTCTTTTACACATATACATATGTCTGTTCTTCCTGGGATCCTTTCCCCATGTTCGTTATGACAGAATGTTGAGTAGTCTTCTCTTGGTACTCCGTAGGTCTTTGGTGATTATATACGTCTACTGTGTTTGTATATGTCTGTTAACCCCAATATCATAATGAATTCAATCCTCACAGCTTTCCTTTGGTGAACCATAAGTTTGTTTAATGAATCTGTGATTGCCCTTCTCCGTGGAAATATCTGCCCTGGTATCAATTTATAGGTAACACCTATAAGTGATATGATATGAGATGTGTCTTTCACTTTCTGACTTACTCCAAGTCACGTGATTACCTCTAGACTCATCTACGGTGCTGAAAATGGCATTGTGTGCTTCTTTCCCTTGGCGAATATTCTGTCTTAGCGAGGTCCATTTTCTGCAATGTGATTCCCTGAGGGCTGAGGATTAGCTGACCTGGGCAGCCTGACCCTGCCGGCAAGCCCTCCCCAGGTGTGCCTGGGTTGAGGTCAATATAAACAGCACTCCAGGCAGCAATAGCCCCTGCAGCTGTGCCTGACTCCATATTCTCTGCCCCGTCAGCAGTCTCGGGGCTGTGCTGGTGGGAGGGTGTGAGGTTCCACGGCTTTGTGGGTGGCCCGGTGTGATTGGGGCTCTGCTGGACTTTCTGCAGGTGTTGCCAGGCTGCCACCTGTAAAGAAGAGGATGTGTCACCCATAACTTCCACTGGAATATCTCTCCGGGCTGAGGTGAGGAAGGAAAAAAAGGAGTGGGGGCCGGGACAGGAGGGGTATCTCAGGCAGGGCAATGGAAAGCTTCCAGAAGAGCGCCCGTGGCCAGGACCATCCTGGCTGACCTGCAGGCACCAAGGTGGCCTGCGTGCTGTCGCTGGTGTGGCTCCACGGCCCTTCCTCTAGGCTTTCAAGCCCTTGTACATATTCAGGTGTTTCACCTGGGAAGGGTGGGAACAGTTCAGCAGCAGCTGGCCTGGGGCTCAGCTCACGTTTACTCACAGAGGCCTTGGCACGGTCCCCCAGCTTTGCAATAAGGACGCTCCTTGCGTGGGCGGGCGGGGCTGCTGGCTCTATGGGAGATGATTCCCCACTTCTGACCAATTTCAGAATTGTTTACCACTGGAGCAAGTGCCTTGGTAGTGTTTTCCTCTGTATAACTGTTAGGTTCAGTTTGTTTTTTTTTTCTTTTTTGGTTCAATTTAGATTTTATTCCTCTTTTATGTATTTATAGATATAAGCATGGAAATAATTCATTCTTATAAATACATCAGTGTGAATGGAAGAACTTTTTTTCTGTTTTATTTTTACATTTTATTTTTAAAAATTTTGAAATTTAATTTTATTTATTTTTTTATACACTAGGTTATTATTAGTTATCTATTTTATGCATAGACATGTATACAGGTCAATCCCAATCTCCCAACTCATCCCACCACCACCACCCCATGGCTTCCCCCACTTTGTGTCGGTACGTTTGTTCTCTACCTATGTGTCTCTATTTCTGCCCTGCAAACCAGTTCATCTGTAGCATTTTTCTAGGTTCCACATATAGGCATTAATATACAATATTTGTTTTTCTCTTTCTAACTTACTTCACTCTGTATGACAGTCTCTAGATACATCAACTTCTCTACAAATGACTCAGTTTCATTCCTTTTTATGGCTGAGTAATATTCCATTTTATATATGTACCACATCTTTATCCATTCGTCTGTCTGTGGGCATTTAGGTTGCTTCCATTACCTGGCTATTGTAAGTAGTGCTGCCATGAACATTGTGGTGAATGTGTCTCTGTGATTTATCGTTTTCTCTGGGTATATGCCCAGAAGTGGGATTGCTGGATCCTATGGTAATTCTCTTTTTAGTTTTTTAAAGGAACCTCCATACTGTTCTCCATAGTGACTGTATCAATTTACATTCCCACCAATAGCGGAAGAGGGTTCCTTTATTCCACACCCTCCCCAGAATTTGTTGTTTGTAGATTATCTGATGATGCCGATTCTAACAGGTGTGAGGTCTTACCTCATTGTAGTTTTGATTTGCAATTCTCTAATATTAGTGATGTTGAGCAGCTTTTCATTTGCGTCTTGGCCATCTCTGTGTCTTCTTTGAAGAAACGTCTATTTAGATCTTCTGCCCATTTTTGTATTGGGTTGTTTGTTATATTAATATTAAGCTGCATGAGCTGTTTATATATATTGGAGATTAAACCTTTGTCCATTGATTCGTTTGTGAAAGTATTCACCCATTCTGAGGGTTGCCTTTTTCCATTCCCGTTTTTTTAACAAAGAAAGAAAGAAAGCAAAAGAATCAGAACACTAATGTGCGTGAAATATGCCTCTTGAAACTGTCGTTTTGAAATATGGACGTCTTTTGAATTTTTTGGTCGATATATGACCCCAGGATTTGTTTTCAGGGCAGGTGTCATTTACAGGCCTGTAATGATTTGGAATATCCACTGACCATTAGCGCTGGGATTAAAGCTGCTGTTGTGTGAAACGGCCACAAGGTGGCAGCAGTTCTCCCTTACCAAATCTGGTTACTAGGGCAGCAGAGCCTCAATGGAAGTCGCGTTCTAGATTGGAATGTAGAACGGAATGTGCCAGGAGAAAGCCCCTCAAGTTTGTCTCACTACTTCTTGTTCGTGTTTTTAATTTAATTTTTTATTTTTTATTACAGCAAGTTTGAGTACAACGTTTAGCTTGTTGTAGGTGTGCAAGAGGTGGTTCTTTTACACATATACATATGTCTGTTCTCCCTGGGATCCTTTTCCCATGTACCTTATGACAGTATGTTGAGTAGTCTTCTCTTGGTACTCCGTAGGTCTTTGGTGATTATATATGTCACCTGTGTTTGTATATGTCTGTTAACCCCGATATCGTAATGAATCCAATCCTCACACCTTTCCTTTGGTGAACCATAAGTTTGTTTAATGAATCTGTGATTGCCCTTCTCCGTGGAAATATCTGCCCTGGTATCAATTTATAGGTAACACCTATAAGTGATATGATATGAGATGTGTCTTTCACTTTCTGACTTACTCCAAGTCACGTGATTACCTCTAGACTCATCTACGGTGCTGCAAATGGCATTGTGTGCTTCTTTTCCTTGGCGAATATTCTGTCTTAGCGAGGTCCATTTTCTGCAATGTGATTCCCTGAGGGCTGAGGATTAGCTGACCTGGGCAGCCTGACCCTGCCGGCAAGCCCTCCCCAGGTGTGCCTGGGTTGAGGTCAATATAAACAGCACTCCAGGCAGCAATAGCCCCTGCAGCTGTGCCTGACTCCATATTCTCTGCCCCGTCAGCAGTCTCGGGGCTGTGCTGGTGGGAGGGTGTGAGGGTCCACGGCTTTGTGGGTGGCCCGGTGTGAGTGGGGCTCTGCTGGACTTTCTGCAGGAGTTGCCAGGCTGCCACCTGTAAAGAAGAGGATGTGTCACCCATAACTTCCACTGGAATATCTCTCCGGGCTGAGGTGAGGAAGGAAAAAAAGGAGTGGGGGCCGGGACAGGAGGGGTATCTCAGGCAGGGCAATGGAAAGCTTCCAGAAGAGCGCCCGTGGCCAGGACCATCCTGGCTGACCTGCAGGCACCAAGTTGGGCTATGTGCTGTCGCTGGTGTGGCTCCACGGCCCTTCCTCTAGGCTTTCAAGCCCTTGTACATATTCAGGTGTTTCACCTGGGAAGGGTGGGAACAGTTCAGCAGCAGCTGGCCTGGGGCTCAGCTCACGTTTACTCACAGAGGCCTCGGCACGGTCCCCCAGCTTTGCAATAAGGACGCTCCTTGCGTGGGCGGGCGGGGCTGCTGGCTCTATGGGAGATGATTCCCCACCTCTGACCAATTTCAGAATTGTTTACCACTGGAGCAAGGGCCTTGGTAGTGTTTTCCTCTGTATAACTGTTAGGTTCAGTTTTTTTTTTTCTTTTTTGGTTCAAGTTAGATTTTATTCCTCTTTTATGTATTTATGGATATAAGCATGGAAATAATTCATTCTTATAAATACATCAGTGTGAATGGAAGAACATTTTTTCTGTTTTATTTTTACATTTTATTTTTAAAATTTTTGAAATTTAATTTTATTTATTTTTTTATACAGTAGGTTATTATTAGATATCTATTTTATGCATAGACATGTATACAGGTCAATCCCAATCTCCCACTCATCCCACCACCACCACCCCATGGCTTCCCCCACTTTGTGTCCATACGTTTGTTCTCTACCTCTGTGTCTCTATTTCTGCCCTGCAAACCAGTTCATCTGTAGCATTTTTCTAGGTTCCACATATAGGCATTAATATACAGTATTTGTTTTTCTATTTCTGACTTACTTCACTCTGTATGACCGCCTCTAAATCCATCAACTTCTCTACAAATGACCCAGTTTCATTCCTTTTTATGGCTGAGTAATATTCCATTTTATATATGTACCACATCTTTATCCATTCGTCTGTCTGTGGGCATTTAGGTTGCTTCCATTACCTGGCTATTGTAAATAGTGCTGCAATGAACATTGTGGTGAATGTGTCTTTGTGATTTATGGTTTTCTCTGGGTATATGCCCAGAAGTGGGATTGCTGGATCCTATTGTAATACTGTTTTTAGTTTTATAAAGTAACCTCCATACTGTTCTCCATAGTGACTGTATCAATTTACATTCCCACCAATAGCGGAAGAGGGTTCCTTTTGTCCACACCCTCCCCAGAATTTGTTGTTTGTAGATTATCTGATGATGCCGATTCTAACAGGTGTGAGGTCTTACATCATTGTAGTTTTGATTTGCAATTCTCTAATAATTAGTGATGTTGAGCAGCTTATCATGTGCGTCTTGGCCATCTCTGTGTCTTCTTTGAAGAAACGTCTATTTAGATCTTCTGCCCATTTTTGTATTGGGTTGTTTGTTTTATTAATATTAAGCTGCATGAGCTGTTTATATATATTGGAGATTAAACCTTTGTCCATTGATTCGTTTGTGAAAGTTTTCACCCATTCTGAGGGTTGCCTTTTTCCATTCCCGTTTTTTTAACAAAGAAAGAAAGAAATCAAAAGAAGCAGAACACTAATGTGCGTGAAATATGCCTCTTGAAACTGTCGTTTTGAAATATGGACGTCTTTTGAATTTTTTGGTCGATATATGACCCCAGGATTTGTTTTCAGGGCAGGTGTCATTTACAGGCCTGTAATGATTTGGAATATCCACTGACCATTAGCGCTGGGATTAAAGCTGCTGTTGTGTGAAACGGCCACAAGGTGGCAGCAGTTCTCCCTTACCAAATCTGGTTACTAGGGCAGCAGAGCCTCAATGGAAGTCGCTTTCTAGATTGGAATGTAGAACGGAATGTGCCAGGAGAAAGCCCCTCAAGTTTGTCTCACTACTTCTTGTTCGTGTTTTTAATTTAATTTTTTATTTTTTATTACAGCAATTTGAGTACAACGTTTAGCTTGTAGTAGGTGTGCAAGAGGTTGTTCTTTTACACATATACATATGTCTGTTCTCCCTGGGATCCTTTTCCCATGTACGTTATGACAGAATGTTGAGTAGTCTTCTCTTGGTACTCCGTAGGTCTTTGGTGATTATATATGTCTACTGTGATTGTATATGTCTGTTAACCCCAATATCGTAATGAATGCAATCCTCACACCTTTCCTTTGGTGAACCATAAGTTTGTTTAATGAATCTGTGATTGCCCTTCTCCGTGGAAATATCTGCCCTGGTATCAATTTATAGGTAACACCTATAAGTGATATGATATGAGATGTGTCTTTCACTTTCTGACTTACTCCAAGTCACGTGATTACCTCTAGACTCATCTACGGTGCTGCAAATGGCATTGTGTGCTTCTTTTCCTTGGCGAATATTCTGTCTTAGCGAGGTCCATTTTCTGCAATGTGATTCCCTGAGGGCTGAGGATTAGCTGACCTGGGCAGCCTGACCCTGCCGGCAAGCCCTCCCCAGGTGTGCCTGGGTTGAGGTCAATATAAACAGCACTCCAGGCAGCAATAGCCCCTGCAGCTGTGCCTGACTCCATATTCTCTGCCCCGTCAGCAGTCTCGGGGCTGTGCTGGTGGGAGGGTGTGAGGGTCCACGGCTTTGTGGGTGGCCCGGTGTGAGTGGGGCTCTGCTGGACTTTCTGCAGGAGTTGCCAGGCTGCCACCTGTAAAGAAGAGGATGTGTCACCCATAACTTCCACAGGAATATCTCTCCGGGCTGAGGTGAGGAAGGAAAAATAGGAGTGGGGGCCTTGACAGGAGGGGTATCTCAGGCAGGGCAATGGAAAGCTTCCAGAAGAGCGCCCGTGGCCATGACCATCCTGGCTGACCTGCAGGCACCAAGGTGGCCTGCGTGCTGTCGCTGGTGTGGCTCCACGGCCCTTCCTCTAGGCTTTCATGCCCTTGTACATATTCAGGTGTTTCACCTGGGAAGGGTGGGAACAGTTCAGCAGCAGCTGGCCTGGGGCTCAGCTCACGTTTACTCACAGAGGCCTTGGCACGGTCCCCCAGCTTTGCAATAAGGACGCTCCTTGCGTGGGCGGGCGGGGCTGCTGGCTCTATGGGAGATGATTCCCCACCTCTGACCAATTTCAGAATTGTTTACCACTGGAGCAAATGCCTTGGTAGTGTTTTCCTCTGTATAACTGTTAGGTTCAGTTTGTTTTTTTTTCTTTTTTGGTTCAAGTTAGATTTTATTCCTCTTTTATGTATTTATAGATATAAGCATGGAAATAATTCATTCTTATAAATACATCAGTGTGAATGGAAGAACTTTTTTTCTGTTTTATTTTTACATTTTATTTTTAAAAATTTTGAAATTTAATTTTATTTATTTTTTTATACACTAGGTTATTATTAGTTATCTATTTTATGCATAGACATGTATACAGGTCAATCCCAATCTCCCAACTCATCCCACCACCACCACCCCATGGCTTCCCCCACTTTGTGTCGGTACGTTTGTTCTCTACCTATGTGTCTCTATTTCTGCCCTGCAAACCAGTTCATCTGTAGCATTTTTCTAGGTTCCACATATAGGCATTAATATACAATATTTGTTTTTCTCTTTCTAACTTACTTCACTCTGTATGACAGTCTCTAGATACATCAACTTCTCTACAAATGACTCAGTTTCATTCCTTTTTATGGCTGAGTAATATTCCATTTTATATATGTACCACATCTTTATCCATTCGTCTGTCTGTGGGCATTTAGGTTGCTTCCATTACCTGGCTATTGTAAGTAGTGCTGCCATGAACATTGTGGTGAATGTGTCTCTGTGATTTATCGTTTTCTCTGGGTATATGCCCAGAAGTGGGATTGCTGGATCCTATGGTAATTCTCTTTTTAGTTTTTTAAAGGAACCTCCATACTGTTCTCCATAGTGACTGTATCAATTTACATTCCCACCAATAGCGGAAGAGGGTTCCTTTTGTCCACACCCTCCCCAGAATTTGTTGTTTGTAGATTATCGGATGATGCCGATTCTAACAGGTGTGAGGTCTTACCTCATTGTAGTTTTGATTTGCATTTCTCTAATAATTAGTGATGTTGAGCAGCTTTTCATGTGCGTGTTGGCCATCTCTGTGTCTTCTTTGAAGAAACGTCTATTTAGATCTTCTGCCCATTTTTGTATTGGGTTGTTTGTTGTATTAATATTAAGCTGCATGAGCTGTATATATATATTGGAGATTAAACCTTTGTCCATTGATTCGTTTGTGAAAGTTTTCGCCCCTTCTGAGGGTTACCTTTTTCCATTCCCGTTTTTTTAACAAAGAAAGAAAGAAAGCAAAAGAATCAGAACACTAATGTGCGTGAAATATGCCTCTTATAACTGTCGTTTTGAAATATGGACGTCTTTTGAATTTTTTGGTCGATATATGACCCCAGGATTTGTTTTCAGGGCAGGTGTCATTTACAGGCCTGTAATGATTTGGAATATCCACTGACCATTAGCGCTGGGATTAAAGCTGCTGTTGTGTGAAACGGCCACAAGGTGGCAGCAGTTCTCCCTTACCAAATCTGGTTACTAGGGCAGCAGAGCCTCAATGGAAGTCGCGTTCTAGATTGGAATGTAGAACGGAATGTACCAGGAGAAAGCCCCTCAAGTTTTTCTCACTAATTCTTGTTCGTGTTTTTAATTTAATTTTTTATTTTTTATTACAGCCAGTTTGAGTACAACGTTTAGCTTGTTGTAGGTGTGCAAGAGGTGGTTCTTTTACACATATACATATGTCTGTTCTTCCTGGGATCCTTTTCCCATGTACGTTATGACAGAATGTTGAGTTGTCTTCTCTTGGTACTCCGTAGGTCTTTGGTGATTATATATGTCTACTGTGTTTGTATATGTCTGTTAACCCCAATATCGTAATGAATTCAATCCTCACACCTTTCCTTTGGTGAACCATAAGTTTGTTTAATTAATCTGTGATTGCCCTTCTCCGTGGAAATATCTGCCCTGGTATCGATTTATAGGTAACACCTATAAGTGATATGATATGATATGTGTCTTTCACTTTCTGACTTACTCCAAGTCACGTGATTACCTCTAGACTCATCTACGGTGCTGCAAATGGCATTGTGTGCTTCTTTTCCTTGGCGAATATTCTGTCTTAGCGAGGTCCATTTTCTGCAATGTGATTCCTTGAGGGCTGAGGATTAGCTGACCTGGGCAGCCTGACCCTGCCGGCAAGCCCTCCCCAGGTGTGCCTGGGTTGAGGTCAATATAAACAGCACTCCAGGCAGCAATAGCCCCTGCAGCTGTGCCTGACTCCATATTCTCTGCCCTGTCAGCAGTCTCGGGGCTGTGCTGGTGGGAGGGTGGGAGGGTCCACGGCTTTGTGGGTGGCCCGGTGTGAGTGGGGATCTGCTGGACTTTCTGCAGGAGTTGCCAGGCTGCCACCTGTAAAGAAGAGGATGTGTCACCCATAACTTCCACTGGAATATCTCTCTGGGCTGAGGTGAGGAAGGAAAAAAAGGAGTGGGGGCCGGGACAGGAGGGGTATCTCAGGCAGGGCAATGGAAAGCTTCCAGAAGAGCGCCCGTGACCAGGACCATCCTGGCTGACCTGCAGGCACCAAGGTGGCCTGCGTGCTGTCGCTGGTGTGGCTCCACGGCCCTTCCTCTAGGCTTTCAAGCCCTTGTACATATTCAGGTGTTTCACCTGGGAAGGGTGGGAACAGTTCAGCAGCAGCTGGCCTGGGGCTCAGCTCACGTTTACTCACAGAGGCCTCGGCACGGTCCCCCAGCTTTGCAATAAGGACGCTCCTTGCGTGGGCGGGCGGGGCTGCTGGCTCTATGGGAGATGATTCCCCACCTCTGACCAATTTCAGAATTGTTTACCACTGGAGCAAGTGCCTTGGTAGTGTTTTCCTCTGTATAACTGTTAGGTTCAGTTTTTTTTTTCTTTTTTGGTTCAAGGTAGATTTTATTCCTCTTTTATGTATTTATGGATATAAGCATGGAAATAATTCATTCTTATAAATACATCAGTGTGAATGGAAGAACTTTTTTTCTGTTTTATTTTTACATTTTATTTTTAAAAATTTTGAAATATAATTTTATTTATTTTTTTTATACATTAGGTTATTTTTAGTTATCTATTTAATGCATAGACATGTATACAGGTCAATCCCAATCTCCCAACTCATCCCACCACAACCACCCCATGGCTTCCCCCACTTTGTGTCGATACGTTTGTTCTCTACCTCTGTGTCTCTATTTCTGCCCTGCAAACCAGTTCATCTGTAGCATTTTTCTAGGTTCCACATATAGGCATTAATATACAATATTTGTTTTTCTCTTTCTGACTTACTTCACTCTGTATGACAGTCTGTAGATCCATCAACTTCTCTACAAATGACTCAGTTTCATTCCTTTTTATGGCTGAGTAATATTCCATTTTATATATGTACCACATCTTTATCCATTCGTCTGTCTGTGGGCATTTAGGTTGCTTCCATTACCTGGCTATTGTAAATAGTGCTGCAATGAACATTGTGGTGAATGTGTCTCTGTGATTTATGGTTTTCTCTGGGTATATGCCCAGAAGTGGGATTGCTGGATCCTATGGTAATTCTCTTTTTAGTTTTTTAAAGGAACCTCCATACTGTTCTCCATAGTGACTGTATCAATTTACATTCCCACCAATAGCGGAAGAGGGTTCCTTTTGTCCACACCCTCCCCAGAATTTGTTGTTTGTAGATTATCTGATGATGCCGATTCTAACAGGTGTGAGGTCTTACCTCATTGTAGTTTTGATTTGCATTTCTCTAATAATTAGTGATGTTGAGCAGCTTTTCATGTGCGTCTTGGCCATACCTGGGTCTTCCTTGAAGAAACGTCTATTTAGATCTTCTGCCCATTTTTGTATTGGGTTGTTTGTTGTATTAATATTAAGCGGCATGTGCTGTATATATATATTGGAGATGAAACCTTTGTCCATTGATTCGTTTGTGAACGTTTTCGCCCCTTCTGAGGGTTACCTTTTTCCATTCCCGTTTTTTTAACAAAGAAAGAAAGAAATCAAAAGAATCAGAACACTAATGCGCGTGAAATATGCCCCTTGAAACTGTCGTTTTGAAATATGGACGTCTTTTGAATTTTTTGGTCGATATAAGACCCCAGGATTTGTTTTCAGGGCAGGTGTCATTTACAGGCCTGTAATGATTTGGAATATCCACTGACCATTAGCGCTGGGATTAAAGCTGCTGTTGTGTGAAACGGCCACAAGGTGGCAGCAGTTCTCCCTTACCAATTCTGGTTACTAGGGCAGCAGAGCCTCAATGGAAGTCGCGTTCTAGATTGGAATGTAGAACGGAATGTACTAGGAGAAAGCCCCTCAAGTTTTTCTCACTAATTCTTGTTCGTGTTTTTAATTTAATTTTTTATTTTTTATTACAGCCAGTTTGAGTACAACGTTTAGCTTGTTGTAGGTGTGCAAGAGGTGGTTCTTTTACACATATACATATGTGTGTTCTTCCTGGGATCCTTTTCCCATGTACGTTATGACAGAATGTTGAGTAGTCTCCTCTTGGTACTCCGTAGGTCTTTGGTGATTATATATGTCTACTGTGTTTGTATATGTCTGTTAACCCCAATATCGTAATGAATTCAATCCTCACACCTTTCCTTTGGTGAACCATAAGTTTGTTTAATGAATCTGTGATTGCCCTTCTCCGTGGAAATATCTGCCCTGGTATCAATTTATAGTTAACACCTATAAGTGATATGATATGATATGTGTCTTTCACTTTCTGACTTACTCCAAGTCACGTGATTACCTCTAGACTCATCTACGGTGCTGCAAATGGCATTGTGTGCTTCTTTTCCATGGCGAATATTCTGTCTTAGCGAGGTCCATTTTCTGCAGTGTGATTCCCTGAGGGCTGAGTATTAGCTGACCTGGGCAGCCTGACCCTGCCGGCAAGCCCTCCCCAGGTGTGCCTGGGTTGAGGTCAATATAAACAGCACTCCAGGCAGCAATAGCCCCTTCAGCTGTGCCAGACTCCATATTCTCTGCCCCGTCAGCAGTCTCGGGGCTGTGCTGGTGGGAGGGTGTGAGGGTCCACGGCTTTGTGGGTGGCCCGGTGTGAGTGGGGCTCTGCTGGACTTTCTGCAGGAGTTGCCAGGCTGCCAACTGTAAAGAAGAGGATGTGTCACCCATAACTTCCACTGGAATATCTCTCCGGGCTGAGGTGAGGAAGGAAAAAAAGGAGTGGGGGCCGGGACAGGAGGGGTATCTCAGGCAGGGCAATGGAAAGCTTCCAGAAGAGCGCCCGTGGCCAGGACCATCCTGGCTGACATGCAGGCACCAAGGTGGCCTGCGTGCTGTCGCTGGTGTGGCTCCACGGCCCTTCCTCTAGGCTTTCAAGCCCTTGTACATATTCAGGTGTTTCACCTGGGAAGGGTGGGAACAGTTCAGCAGCAGCTGGCCTGGGGCTCAGCTCACGTTTACTCACAGAGGCCTCGGCACGGTCCCCCAGCTTTGCAACAAGGACGCTCCTTGCGTGGGCGGGCGGGGCTGCTGGCTCTATGGGAGATGATTCCCCACCTCTGACCAATTTCGGAATTGTTTACCACTGGAGCAAGTGCCTTGGTAGTGTTTTCCTCTGTATAACTGTAAGGTTCAGTTTTTTTTTTTTCTTTTTTGGTTCAAGTTAGATTTTATTCCTCTTTTATGTATTTATGGATATAAGCATGGAAAGAATTCATTCTTATAAATACATCAGTGTGAATGGAAGAAAATTTTTTCTGTTTTATTTTTACATTTTATTTTTAAATTTTTTGAAATTTAATTTTATTTATTTTTTTATACAGTAATTTATTATTAGTTATCTATTTTATGCATAGACATGTATACAGGTCAATCCCAATCTCCCAACTCATCCCACCACCACCACCCCATGGCTTCCCCCACTTTGTGTCCATACGTTTGTTCTCTACCTCTGTGTCTCTATTTCTGCCCTGCAAACCAGTTCATCTGTAGCATTTTTCTAGGTTCCACATATAGGCATTAATATACAATATTTGTTTTTCTCTTTCTGACTTACTTCACTCTGTATGACAGTCTCTAGATCCATCAACTTCTCTACAAATGACCCAGTTTCATTCCTTTTTATGGCTGAGTAATATTCCATTTTATATATGTACCACATCTTTATCCATTCGTCTGTCTGTGGGCATTTAGGTTGCTTCCATTACCTGGCTATTGTAAATAGTGCTGCAATGAACATTGTGGTGAATGTGTCTTTGTGATTTATGGTTTTCTCTGGGTATATGCCCAGAAGTGGGATTGCTGGATCCTATTGTAATTCTGTTTTTAGTTTTTAAAAGGAACCTCCATACTGTTCTCCATAGTGACTGTATCAATTTACATTCCCACAAATAGCGGAAGAGGGTTCCTTTTGTCCACACCCTCCCCAGAATTTGTTGTTTGTAGATTATCGGATGATGCCGATTCTAACAGGTGTGGGGTCTTACCTCATTGTAGTTTTGATTTGCATTTCTCTAATTATTAGTGATGTTGAGCAGCTTTTCATGTGCGTCTTGGCCATCTCTGTGTCTTCTTTGAAGAAACGTCTATTTAGATCTTCTGCCCATTTTTGTATTGGTTTGTTTGTTTTATTAATATTAAACTGCATGAGCTGTTTATATATATTGGAGATTAAACCTTTGTCCATTGATTCGTTTGTGAACGTTTTCGCCCATTCTGAGGGTTGCCTTTTTCCATTCCCGTTTTTTTAACAAAGAAAGAAAGAAATCAAAAGAAGCAGAACACTAATGTGCGTGAAATATGCCTCTTGAAACTGTCGTTTTGAAATATGGACGTCTTTTGAATTTTTTGGTCGATATATGACCCCAGGATTTGTTTTCAGGGCAGGTGTCATTTACAGGCCTGTAATGATTTGGAATATCCACTGACCATTAGCGCTGGGATTAAAGCTGCTGTTGTGTGAAACGGCCACAAGGTGGCAGCAGTTCTCCCTTACCAAATCTGGTTACTAGGGCAGCAGGGCCTCAATGGAAGTCGCGTTCTAGATTGGAATGTAGAACGGAATGTACCAGGAGAAAGCCCCTCAAGTTTTTCTCACTAATTCTTGTTCGTGTTTTTAATTTAATTTTTTATTTTTTATTGCAGCAAGTTTGAGTACAACGTTTAGCTTGTTGTAGGTGTGCAAGAGGTGGTTCTTTTACACATATACATATGTCTGTTCTTCCTGGGATCCTTTTCCCATGTTCGTTATGACAGAATGTTGAGTAGCCTTCTCTTGGTACTCCGTAGGTCTTTGGTGATTATATACGTCTACTGTGTTTGTATATGTCTGTTAACCCCGATATTGTAATGAAACCAATCCTCACACCTTTCCTTTGGTGAACCATAAGTTTGTTTAATGAATCTGTGATTGCCCTTCTCCGTGGAAATATCTGCCCTGGTATCCATTTATAGGTAACACCTATAAGTGATATGATATGATATGTGTCTTTCCCTTTCTGACTTACTCCAAGTCACGTGATTACCTCTGGACTCATCTACGGTGCTGCAAATGGCATTGTGTGCTTTTTTTCCTTGGCTAATATTCTGTCTTAGCGAGGTCCATTTTCTGCAATGTGATTCCTTGAGGGCTGAGGATTAGCTGACCTGGGCAGCCTGACCCTGCCGGCAAGCCCTCCCCAGGTGTGCCTGGGTTGAGGTCAATATAAACAGCACTCCAGGCAGCAATAGTCCCTGCAGCTGTGCCTGACTCCATATTCTCTGCCCCGTCAGCAGTCTCGCGGCTGTGCTGGTGGGAGGGTGTGAGGGTCCACGGCTTTGTGGGTGGCCCGGTGTGAGTGGGGCTCTGCTGGACTTTCTGCAGGAGTTGCCAGGCTGCCACCTGTAAAGAAGAGGATGTGTCACCCATAACTTCCACTGGAGTATCTCTCCGGGCTGAGGTGAGTAAGGAAAAAAAGGAGTGGGGGCCGGGACAGGAGGGGTATCTCAGGCAGGGCAATGGAAAGCTTCCAGGAGAACGCCCGTGGCCAGGACCATCCTGGCTGACCTGCAGGCACCAAGTTGGCCTGCGTGCTTTCGCTGGTGTGGCTCCACGGCCCTTCCTCTAGGCTTTCAAGCCCTTGTACATATTCAGGTGTTTCACCTGGGAAGGGTGGGAACAGTTCAGCAGCAGCTGGCCTGGGGCTCAGCTCACGTTTACTCACAGAGGCCTCGGCACGGTCCCCCAGCTTTGCAATAAGGACGCTCCTTGCGTGGGCGGGTGGGGCTGCTGGCTGTATGGGAGATGATTCCCCACCTCTGACCAATTTCAGAATTGTTTACCACTGGAGCAAGTGCCTTGGTAGTGTTTTCCTCTGTATAAATGTTAGGTTCAGATTTTTTTTTTCTTTTTGGGTTCAAGTTAGATTTTATTCCTCTTTTATGTATTTATAGATATAAGCATAGAAATAATTCATTCTTATAAATACATCAGTGTGAATGGAAGAACTTTTTTCTGTTTTATTTTGACATTTTATTTTTAAAAATTTTGAAATTTAATTTTATTTATTTTTTTATACACTAGGTTATTATTAGTTATCTATTTTATGCATAGACATGTATACAGGTCAATCCCAATCTCCCAACTCATCCCACCACCACCACCCCATGGCTTCCCCCACTTTGTGTCCATACGTTTGTTCTTTACCTCTGTGTCTCTATTTCTGCCCTGCAAACCAGTTCATCTGTAGCATTTTTCTAGGTTCCACATATAGGCATTAATATACAATATTTGTTTTTCTCTTTCTGACTTACTTCACTCTGTATGACAGTCTCTAGATCCATCAACTTCTCTACAAATGACTCAGTTTCATTCCTTTTAATGGCTGAGTAATATTCCATTTTATATATGTACCACATCTTTATCCATTCGTCTGTCTGTGGGCATTTAGGTTGCTTCCATTACCTGGCTATTGTAAATAGTGCTGCAATGAACATTGTGGTGAATGTGCCTTTTTGATTTATGGTGTTCTTTGGGTATATGCCCAGAAGTGGGATTGCTGGATCAGATGGTAATTCTATTTCTAGTTTTTTTTTTTAACGAAACTCCATACTGTTCTCCATAGTGACTGTATCAATTTACATTCCCACCAATAGTGGGAGAGGGCTCCTTTTGTCCACACCCTCCCCAGAATTTGTTGTCTGTAGATTTTCTGATGATGCCGATTCTAACAGTGTGAGGTGATACCTCATTGTAGTTTTGATTTGCATTTCTCTAATAATTAGTGCTGTTGAGCAGCTTTTCATGTGCGTCTTGGCCATCTCTGTGTCTTCTTTGAAGAAACGTATCTTTAGATCTTCTGCCCATTTTTGTATTGGGTTGTTTGTTTTTTTTAATATTAAGCTGCATGAGCTGTTTATATATATTGGAGATTAAACCTTTGTCCATTGATTCGTTTGCAACTTTTCGCCCCTTCTGAGGGATGCCTTTTTCCATTCCCGTTTTTTTAACCAAAAAAGAAAGAAAGAAAAAGAAGCAGAAAACTAATGTGCATAAAATATGCCTTTTGAAATGGTCGTTTTGAAATATGGACGTCCTTTGAATTTTTTGGTCGATATGTGACCCCAGCATTTGTTTTCAGGGCAGGTGTCATTTACGGGCCTGCAATGATTTTGAATATCAACTGACCATTAGCGCTGGGATTAAAGCTGCTGTTGTGTGAAACGGCCACAAGGTGGCAGCAGTTCTCCCTTACCAATTCTGGTTACTAGGGCAAGAGAGCCTCAATGGAAGTCGTGTTCTAGATTGGAATTTAGAATGGAATGTGCCAGGAGAAAGCCCCTCAAGTTTGTCTCCCTACTTCTTGTTCGTGTTTTTAATTTAATTTTTATTTTTTATTACAGCAAGTTTGATTACAATGTTTGGCTTGTTGGAGGTGTGGAAGATGTGGTTGGTTCTTTTACACATATACACATGTCTGTTTTTCCTGGGATCCTTTTCTCATGTACGTTATGACAGAATGTTGAGTAGTCTTTTGGTATTCCGTAGGTCTTTGGTGATTATATATGTCACCTGTGTTTGTATAAGTCTGTTAACCCCGATATCGTAATGAAACCAATCCTCACACCTTTCCATTGGTGAACCATAAGTTTGTTTAATGAATCTCTGATTGCCCTTCTCGGTGGAAATATCTGCCCTGGTATCCATTTTTAGGTAACACCTATAAGTGATATGATATGATATGTGTCTTTCACTTTCTGACTTACTGCAAGTCACGTGATTACCTCTAGACTCATCTACGGTGGTGCAAATGGCATTGTGTTCTTTTTTTCCTTGGCTTCTCTTCTGCCTTAGCGAGGTCCGTTTTCAACAATGTGATTGCCTGAGTGTTGTGGATTAGCTGACCTGGGCAGCCTTACCCTGCCGCCCAGCCCTCCCCAGGTGTGCCTGGTTGAGGTCAATATAAACAGCGCTCCAGGCAGCAATAGCCCCTGAAGCTGTTCCTGACTCCATATTCTCTGCCCCGTCAGCAGTCTCGGGGCGGTGCTGGTGGGAGGGAATGAGGGGCCACAGCTTTGTTGGTGGCCCGGTGTGAGTGGGGTTCTGCTGGCCTTTCTGCAGGAGTTGCCAGGCTGCCACCTGTAAAGAAGAGGATGTGTCACCCATACCTTCCGCTGGAATTTCTCTCCGGACAGAGGTGAGGAAGGAAAAAAGCAGTGGGGGCCGGGACAGGTGGGGTATCTCAGGCAGGACAATGGAAAGCTTCCGGAAGAGCGCCCGGGGGCAGGACCACCCTGGCTGGCCTGCAGGCACCAAGTTGGCCTGCGTGCTGTTGCTGGTGTGGCTCCATGGCCCTTCCTCTAGTCTTTCAAGCCCTTGTACATATTCAGGTGTTTTACCTGGGAAGGGTGGGAACAGTTCAGCAGCAGCTGGCCTGGGGCTCAGCTCACCTTTATTCAGAGATGCCTCTGCACGATCCCCCAGCTTTGCAATGAGGACGCTCCTTGCGTGGGGTGTGGGTTGCTGGCTGTATGGGAGATGATTCCCCACCTCAGACCCATTTCAGAATTGTTTACCGCTGGAGCAAGTGCCCTGATAGGGTTTTCCTCTGTATAACTGGTGGGTTCAGGTTTTTTTTTTTTCTTTTATGGTTCAGGTTAGATTTTATTCCTCTTTTATGTATTTATAGATATAAGCATGGAAATAATTCATTCCTGTAAATACATCTGTGTGAAGGGAAGAACTTTTTTCTGTATTATTTTTAAATATTATTTTTTTTAATTTTGAAATTTAATTTTATTTATTTTTTTATACAGCAGGTTATTATTAGTTATGTATTTTATGCATATACATGTATGCAGGTCAATCCCAATCTCCCAACTCATCCCACCACCACCACACCATGGCTTCCCACACTTGGTGTCCATACGTTTGTTCTCTACCTCTGTCTCTATTTCTTCCCTGCAAACCAGTTCATCTGTACCAGTTTTTAGGTTCCACATATATGCATTAATATACAATATTTGTTTTCCTCTTTCTGACTTACTTCATTCTGTATGACAGTCTCTAGATCCATCGATGTCTCTACAAATGACCCAGTTTCATTCCGTTTTATGGCTGAGTAATATTCCATTTTATACATGTACCACATCTTTATCCATTCATCTGTCTGTGGGCATTTAGGTTGCTTCCATTACCTGGCTATTGTAAATAGTGCTGCAATGAACATTGTGGTGAATGTGCCTTTTTGATTTATGGTGTTCTTTGGGTATATGCCCAGAAGTTGGATTGCTGGATCAGATGGTAATTCTATTTCTAGTTTTTTTTTTTAACGAAACTCCATACTGTTCTCCATAGTGACTGTATCAATTTACATTCCCACCAATAGTGGAAGAGGGCTCCTTTTGTCCACACCCTCCCCAGAATTTGTTGTTTGTAGATTTTCTGATGATGCCGATTCTAACAGTGTGAGGTGATACCTCATTGTAGTTTTGATTTGCATTTCTCTAATAATTAGTGCTGTTGAGCAGCTTTTCATGTGTGTCTTGGCCATCTCTGTGTCTTCTTTGAAGAAACGTATCTTTAGATCTTCTGCCCATTTTTGTATTGGGTTGTTTGTTTTTTTTAATATTAAGCTGCATGAGCTGTTTATATATATTGGAGATTAAACCTTTGTCCATTGATTCGTTTGCAACTTTTCGCCCCTTCTGAGGGATGCCTTTTTCCATTCCCGTTTTTTTAACCAAAAAAGAAAGAAAGAAAAAGAAGCAGAAAACTAATGTGCATAAAATATGCCTTTTGAAATGGTCGTTTTGAAATATGGAGGTCCTTTGAATTTTTTGGTCGATATGTGACCCCAGCATTTGTTTTCAGGGCAGGTGTCATTTACGGGCCTGCAATGATTTTGAATATCAACTGACCATTAGCGCTGGGATTAAAGCTGCTGTTGTGTGAAACGGCCACAAGGTGGCAGCAGTTCTCCCTTACCAATTCTGGTTACTAGGGCAAGAGAGCCTCAATGGAAGTCGTGTTCTAGATTGGAATTTAGAATGGAATGTGCCAGGAGAAAGCCCCTCAAGTTTGTCTCCCTACTTCTTGTTCGTGTTTTTAATTTAATTTTTATTTTTTATTACAGCAAGTTTGATTACAATGTTTGGCTTGTTGGAGGTGTGGAAGATGTGGTTGGTTCTTTTACACATATACACATGTCTGTTTTTCCTGGGATCCTTTTCTCATGTACGTTATGACAGAATGTTGAGTAGTCTTTTGGTATTCCGTAGGTCTTTGGTGATTATATATGTCACCTGTGTTTGTATAAGTCTGTTAACCCCGATATCGTAATGAAACCAATCCTCACACCTTTCCATTGGTGAACCATAAGTTTGTTTAATGAATCTCTGATTGCCCTTCTCGGTGGAAATATCTGCCCTGGTATCCATTTTTAGGTGACACCTATAAGTGATATGATATGATATGTGTCTTTCACTTTCTGACTTACTGCAAGTCACGTGATTACCTCTAGACTCATCTACGGTGGTGCAAATGGCATTGTGTTCTTTTTTTCCTTGGCTTCTCTTCTGCCTTAGCGAGGTCCGTTTTCAACAATGTGATTGCCTGAGTGTTGTGGATTAGCTGACCTGGGCAGCCTTACCCTGCCGCCCAGCCCTCCCCAGGTGTGCCTGGTTGAGGTCAATATAAACAGCGCTCCAGGCAGCAATAGCCCCTGAAGCTGTTCCTGACTCCATATTCTCTGCCCCGTCAGCAGTCTCGGGGCGGTGCTGGTGGGAGGGAATGAGGGGCCACAGCTTTGTTGGTGGCCCGGTGTGAGTGGGGTTCTGCTGGCCTTTCTGCAGGAGTTGCCAGGCTGCCACCTGTAAAGAAGAGGATGTGTCACCCATACCTTCCGCTGGAATTTCTCTCCGGACAGAGGTGAGGAAGGAAAAAAGCAGTGGGGGCCGGGACAGGTGGGGTATCTCAGGCAGGACAATGGAAAGCTTCCGGAAGAGCGCCCGGGGGCAGGACCACCCTGGCTGGCCTGCAGGCACCAAGTTGGCCTGCGTGCTGTTGCTCGTGTGGCTCCATGGCCCTTCCTCTAGTCTTTCAAGCCCTTGTACATATTCAGGTGTTTTACCTGGGAAGGGTGGGAACAGTTCAGCAGCAGCTGGCCTGGGGCTCAGCTCACCTTTATTCAGAGATGCCTCTGCACGATCCCCCAGCTTTGCAATGAGGATGCTCCTTGCGTGGGGTGTGGGTTGCTGGCTGTATGGGAGATGATTCCCCACCTCAGACCCATTTCAGAATTGTTTACCACTGGAGCAAGTGCCCTGATAGGGTTTTCCTCTGTATAACTGGTGGGTTCAGGTTTTTTTTTTTCTTTTATGGTTCAAGTTAGATTTTATTCCTCTTTTATGTATTTATAGATATAAGCATGGAAATAATTCATTCCTGTAAATACATCTGTGTGAAGGGAAGAACTTTTTTCTGTATTATTTTTAAATATTATTTTTTTTAATTTTGAAATTTAATTTTATTTATTTTTTTATACAGCAGGTTATTATTAGTTATGTATTTTATGCATATACATGTATGCAGGTCAATCCCAATCTCCCAACTCATCCCACCACCACCACACCATGGCTTCCCACACTTGGTGTCCATACGTTTGTTCTCTACCTCTGTCTCTATTTCTTCCCTGCAAACCAGTTCATCTGTACCAGTTTTTAGGTTCCACATATATGCATTAATATACAATATTTGTTTTCCTCTTTCTGACTTACTTCATTCTGTATGACAGTCTCTAGATCCATCGATGTCTCTACAAATGACCCAGTTTCATTCCGTTTTATGGCTGAGTAATATTCCATTTTATACATGTACCACATCTTTATCCATTCATCTGTCTGTGGGCATTTAGGTTGCTTCCATTACCTGGCTATTGTAAATAGTGCTGCAATGAACATTGTGGTGAATGTGCCTTTTTGATTTATGGTGTTCTTTGGGTATATGCCCAGAAGTGGGATTGCTGGATCAGATGGTAATTCTATTTCTAGTTTTTTTTTTAACGAAACTCCATACTGTTCTCCATAGTGACTGTATCAATTTACATTCCCACCAATAGTGGAAGAGGGCTCCTTTTGTCCACACCCTCCCCAGAATTTGTTGTTTGTAGATTTTCTGATGATGCCGATTCTAACAGTGTGAGGTGATACCTCATTGTAGTTTTGATTTGCATTTCTCTAATAATTAGTGCTGTTGAGCAGCTTTTCATGTGCGTCTTGGCCATCTCTGTGTCTTCTTTGAAGAAACGTATCTTTAGATCTTCTGCCCATTTTTGTATTGGGTTGTTTGTTTTTTTTAATATTAAGCTGCATGAGCTGTTTATATATATTGGAGATTAAACCTTTGTCCATTGATTCGTTTGCAACTTTTCGCCCCTTCTGAGGGATGCCTTTTTCCATTCCCGTTTTTTTAACCAAAAAAGAAAGAAAGAAAAAGAAGCAGAAAACTAATGTGCATAAAATATGCCTTTTGAAATGGTCGTTTTGAAATATGGAGGTCCTTTGAATTTTTTGGTCGATATGTGACCCCAGCATTTGTTTTCAGGGCAGGTGTCATTTACGGGCCTGCAATGATTTTGAATATCAACTGACCATTAGCGCTGGGATTAAAGCTGCTGTTGTGTGAAACGGCCACAAGGTGGCAGCAGTTCTCCCTTACCAATTCTGGTTACTAGGGCAAGAGAGCCTCAATGGAAGTCGTGTTCTAGATTGGAATTTAGAATGGAATGTGCCAGGAGAAAGCCCCTCAAGTTTGTCTCCCTACTTCTTGTTCGTGTTTTTAATTTAATTTTTATTTTTTATTACAGCAAGTTTGATTACAATGTTTGGCTTGTTGGAGGTGTGGAAGATGTGGTTGGTTCTTTTACACATATACACATGTCTGTTTTTCCTGGGATCCTTTTCTCATGTACGTTATGACAGAATGTTGAGTAGTGTTTTGGTATTCCGTAGGTCTTTGGTGATTATATATGTCACCTGTGTTTGTATAAGTCTGTTAACCCCGATATCGTAATGAAACCAATCCTCACACCTTTCCATTGGTGAACCATAAGTTTGTTTAATGAATCTCTGATTGCCCTTCTCGGTGGAAATATCTGCCCTGGTATCCATTTTTAGGTAACACCTATAAGTGATATGATATGATATGTGTCTTTCACTTTCTGACTTACTGCAAGTCACGTGATTACCTCTAGACTCATCTACGGTGGTGCAAATGGCATTGTGTTCTTTTTTTCCTTGGCTTCTCTTCTGCCTTAGCGAGGTCCGTTTTCAACAATGTGATTGCCTGAGTGTTGTGGATTAGCTGACCTGGGCAGCCTTACCCTGCCGCCCAGCCCTCCCCAGGTGTGCCTGGTTGAGGTCAATATAAACAGCGCTCCAGGCAGCAATAGCCCCTGAAGCTGTTCCTGACTCCATATTCTCTGCCCCGTCAGCAGTCTCGGGGCGGTGCTGGTGGGAGGGAATGAGGGGCCACAGCTTTGTTGGTGGCCCGGTGTGAGTGGGGTTCTGCTGGCCTTTCTGCAGGAGTTGCCAGGCTACCACCTGTAAAGAAGAGGATGTGTCACCCATACCTTCTGCTGGAATTTCTCTCCGGACAGAGGTGAGGAAGGAAAAAAGCAGTGGGGGCCGGGACAGGTGGGGTATCTCAGGCAGGACAATGGAAAGCTTCCGGAAGAGCGCCCGGGGGCAGGACCACCCTGGCTGGCCTGCAGGCACCAAGTTGGCCTGCGTGCTGTTGCTGGTGTGGCTCCATGGCCCTTCCTCTAGTCTTTCAAGCCCTTGTACATATTCAGGTGTTTTACCTGGGAAGGGTGGGAACAGTTCAGCAGCAGCTGGCCTGGGGCTCAGCTCACCTTTATTCAGAGATGCCTCTGCACGATCCCCCAGCTTTGCAATGAGGACGCTCCTTGCGTGGGGTGTGGGTTGCTGGCTGTATGGGAGATGATTCCCCACCTCAGACCCATTTCAGAATTGTTTACCGCTGGAGCAAGTGCCCTGATAGGGTTTTCCTCTGTATAACTGGTGGGTTCAGGTTTTTTTTTTTCTTTTATGGTTCAAGTTAGATTTTATTCCTCTTTTATGTATTTATAGATATAAGCATGGAAATAATTCATTCCTGTAAATACATCTGTGTGAAGGGAAGAACTTTTTTCTGTAGTATTTTTAAATATTATTTTTTTTAATTTTGAAATTTAATTTTATTTATTTTTTTATACAGCAGGTTATTATTAGTTATGTATTTTATGCATATACATGTATGCAGGTCAATCCCAATCTCCCAACTCATCCCACCACCACCACACCATGGCTTCCCACACTTGGTGTCCATACGTTTGTTCTCTACCTCTGTCTCTATTTCTTCCCTGCAAACCAGTTCATCTGTACCAGTTTTTAGGTTCCACATATATGCATTAATATACAATATTTGTTTTCCTCTTTCTGACTTACTTCATTCTGTATGACAGTCTCTAGATCCATCGATGTCTCTACAAGTGACCCAGTTTCATTCCGTTTTATGGCTGAGTAATATTCCATTTTATACATGTACCACATCTTTATCCATTCATCTGTCTGTGGGCATTTAGGTTGCTTCCATTACCTGGCTATTGTAAATAGTGCTGCAATGAACATTGTAGTGAATGTGCCTTTTTGATTTATGGTGTTCTTTGGGTATATGCCCAGAAGTGGGATTGCTGGATCAGATGGTAATTCTATTTCTAGTTTTTTTTTTAACGAAACTCCATACTGTTCTCCATAGTGACTGTATCAATTTACATTCCCACCAATAGTGGAAGAGGGCTCCTTTTGTCCACACCCTCCCCAGAATTTGTTGTCTGTAGATTTTCTGATGATGCCGATTCTAACAGTGTGAGGTGATACCTCATTGTAGTTTTGATTTGCATTTCTCTAATAATTAGTGCTGTTGAGCAGCTTTTCATGTGCGTCTTGGCCATCTCTGTGTCTTCTTTGAAGAAACGTATCTTTAGATCTTCTGCCCATTTTTGTATTGGGTTGTTTGTTTTTTTTAATATTAAGCTGCATGAGCTGTTTATATATATTGGAGATTAAACCTTTGTCCATTGATTCGTTTGCAACTTTTCGCCCCTTCTGAGGGATGCCTTTTTCCATTCCCGTTTTTTTAACCAAAAAAGAAAGAAAGAAAAAGAAGCAGAAAACTAATGTGCATAAAATATGCCTTTTGAAATGGTCGTTTTGAAATATGGAGGTCCTTTGAATTTTTTGGTCGATATGTGACCCCAGCATTTGTTTTCAGGGCAGGTGTCATTTACGGGCCTGCAATGATTTTGAATATCAACTGACCATTAGCGCTGGGATTAAAGCTGCTGTTGTGTGAAACGGCCACAAGGTGGCAGCAGTTCTCCCTTACCAATTCTGGTTACTAGGGCAAGAGAGCCTCAATGGAAGTCGTGTTCTAGATTGGAATTTAGAATGGAATGTGCCAGGAGAAAGCCCCTCAAGTTTGTCTCCCTACTTCTTGTTCGTGTTTTTAATTTAATTTTTATTTTTTATTACAGCAAGTTTGATTACAATGTTTGGCTTGTTGGAGGTGTGGAAGATGTGGTTGGTTCTTTTACACATATACACATGTCTGTTTTTCCTGGGATCCTTTTCTCATGTACGTTATGACAGAATGTTGAGTAGTCTTTTGGTATTCCGTAGGTCTTTGGTGATTATATATGTCACCTGTGTTTGTATAAGTCTGTTAACCCCGATATCGTAATGAAACCAATCCTCACACCTTTCCATTGGTGAACCATAAGTTTGTTTAATGAATCTCTGATTGCCCTTCTCGGTGGAAATATCTGCCCTGGTATCCATTTTTAGGTAACACCTATAAGTGATATGATATGATATGTGTCTTTCACTTTCTGACTTACTGCAAGTCACGTGATTACCTCTAGACTCATCTACGGTGGTGCAAATGGCATTGTGTTCTTTTTTTCCTTGGCTTCTCTTCTGCCTTAGCGAGGTCCGTTTTCAACAATGTGATTGCCTGAGTGTTGTGGATTAGCTGACCTGGGCAGCCTTACCCTGCCGCCCAGCCCTCCCCAGGTGTGCCTGGTTGAGGTCAATATAAACAGCGCTCCAGGCAGCAATAGCCCCTGAAGCTGTTCCTGACTCCATATTCTCTGCCCCGTCAGCAGTCTCGGGGCGGTGCTGGTGGGAGGGAATGAGGGGCCACAGCTTTGTTGGTGGCCCGGTGTGAGTGGGGTTCTGCTGGCCTTTCTGCAGGAGTTGCCAGGCTACCACCTGTAAAGAAGAGGATGTGTCACCCATACCTTCTGCTGGAATTTCTCTCCGGACAGAGGTGAGGAAGGAAAAAAGCAGTGGGGGCCGGGACAGGTGGGGTATCTCAGGCAGGACAATGGAAAGCTTCCGGAAGAGCGCCCGGGGGCAGGACCACCCTGGCTGGCCTGCAGGCACCAAGTTGGCCTGCGTGCTGTTGCTGGTGTGGCTCCATGGCCCTTCCTCTAGTCTTTCAAGCCCTTGTACATATTCAGGTGTTTTACCTGGGAAGGGTGGGAACAGTTCAGCAGCAGCTGGCCTGGGGCTCAGCTCACCTTTATTCAGAGATGCCTCTGCACGATCCCCCAGCTTTGCAATGAGGACGCTCCTTGCGTGGGGTGTGGGTTGCTGGCTGTATGGGAGATGATTCCCCACCTCAGACCCATTTCAGAATTGTTTACCGCTGGAGCAAGTGCCCTGATAGGGTTTTCCTCTGTATAACTGGTGGGTTCAGGTTTTTTTTTTTCTTTTATGGTTCAAGTTAGATTTTATTCCTCTTTTATGTATTTATAGATATAAGCATGGAAATAATTCATTCCTGTAAATACATCTGTGTGAAGGGAAGAACTTTTTTCTGTAGTATTTTTAAATATTATTTTTTTTAATTTTGAAATTTAATTTTATTTATTTTTTTATACAGCAGGTTATTATTAGTTATGTATTTTATGCATATACATGTATGCAGGTCAATCCCAATCTCCCAACTCATCCCACCACCACCACACCATGGCTTCCCACACTTGGTGTCCATACGTTTGTTCTCTACCTCTGTCTCTATTTCTTCCCTGCAAACCAGTTCATCTGTACCAGTTTTTAGGTTCCACATATATGCATTAATATACAATATTTGTTTTCCTCTTTCTGACTTACTTCATTCTGTATGACAGTCTCTAGATCCATCGATGTCTCTACAAGTGACCCAGTTTCATTCCGTTTTATGGCTGAGTAATATTCCATTTTATACATGTACCACATCTTTATCCATTCATCTGTCTGTGGGCATTTAGGTTGCTTCCATTACCTGGCTATTGTAAATAGTGCTGCAATGAACATTGTAGTGAATGTGCCTTTTTGATTTATGGTGTTCTTTGGGTATATGCCCAGAAGTGGGATTGCTGGATCAGATGGTAATTCTATTTCTAGTTTTTTTTTTAACGAAACTCCATACTGTTCTCCATAGTGACTGTATCAATTTACATTCCCACCAATAGTGGAAGAGGGCTCCTTTTGTCCACACCCTCCCCAGAATTTGTTGTCTGTAGATTTTCTGATGATGCCGATTCTAACAGTGTGAGGTGATACCTCATTGTAGTTTTGATTTGCATTTCTCTAATAATTAGTGCTGTTGAGCAGCTTTTCATGTGCGTCTTGGCCATCTCTGTGTCTTCTTTGAAGAAACGTATCTTTAGATCTTCTGCCCATTTTTGTATTGGGTTGTTTGTTTTTTTTAATATTAAGCTGCATGAGCTGTTTATATATATTGGAGATTAAACCTTTGTCCATTGATTCGTTTGCAACTTTTCGCCCCTTCTGAGGGATGCCTTTTTCCATTCCCGTTTTTTTAACCAAAAAAGAAAGAAAGAAAAAGAAGCAGAAAACTAATGTGCATAAAATATGCCTTTTGAAATGGTCGTTTTGAAATATGGACGTCCTTTGAATTTTTTGGTCGATATGTGACCCCAGCATTTGTTTTCAGGGCAGGTGTCATTTACGGGCCTGCAATGATTTTGAATATCAACTGACCATTAGCGCTGGGATTAAAGCTGCTGTTGTGTGAAACGGCCACAAGGTGGCAGCAGTTCTCCCTTACCAATTCTGGTTACTAGGGCAAGAGAGCCTCAATGGAAGTCGTGTTCTAGATTGGAATTTAGAATGGAATGTGCCAGGAGAAAGCCCCTCAAGTTTGTCTCCCTACTTCTTGTTCGTGTTTTTAATTTAATTTTTATTTTTTATTACAGCAAGTTTGATTACAATGTTTGGCTTGTTGGAGGTGTGGATGATGTGGTTCTTTTACACATATACACATGTCTGTTTTTCCTGGGATCCTTTTCTCATGTACGTTATGACAGAATGTTGAGTAGTCTTTTGGTATTCCGTAGGTCTTTGGTGATTATATATGTCACCTGTGTTTGTATAAGTCTGTTAACCCCGATATCGTAATGAAACCAATCCTCACACCTTTCCATTGGTGAACCATAAGTTTGTTTAATGAATCTCTGATTGCCCTTCTCGGTGGAAATATCTGCCCTGGTATCCATTTTTAGGTAACACCTATAAGTGATATGATATGATATGTGTCTTTCACTTTCTGACTTACTGCAAGTCACGTGATTACCTCTAGACTCATCTACGGTGGTGCAAATGGCATTGTGTTCTTTTTTTCCTTGGCTTCTCTTCTGCCTTAGCGAGGTCCGTTTTCAACAATGTGATTGCCTGAGTGTTGTGGATTAGCTGACCTGGGCAGCCTTACCCTGCCGCCCAGCCCTCCCCAGGTGTGCCTGGTTGAGGTCAATATAAACAGCGCTCCAGGCAGCAATAGCCCCTGAAGCTGTTCCTGACTCCATATTCTCTGCCCCGTCAGCAGTCTCGGGGCGGTGCTGGTGGGAGGGAATGAGGGGCCACAGCTTTGTTGGTGGCCCGGTGTGAGTGGGGTTCTGCTGGCCTTTCTGCAGGAGTTGCCAGGCTGCCACCTGTAAAGAAGAGGATGTGTCACCCATACCTTCCGCTGGAATTTCTCTCCGGACAGAGGTGAGGAAGGAAAAAAGCAGTGGGGGCCGGGACAGGTGGGGTATCTCAGGCAGGACAATGGAAAGCTTCCGGAAGAGCGCCCGGGGGCAGGACCACCCTGGCTGGCCTGCAGGCACCAAGTTGGCCTGCGTGCTGTTGCTGGTGTGGCTCCATGGCCCTTCCTCTAGTCTTTCAAGCCCTTGTACATATTCAGGTGTTTTACCTGGGAAGGGTGGGAACAGTTCAGCAGCAGCTGGCCTGGGGCTCAGCTCACCTTTATTCAGAGATGCCTCTGCACGATCCCCCAGCTTTGCAATGAGGATGCTCCTTGCGTGGGGTGTGGGTTGCTGGCTGTATGGGAGATGATTCCCCACCTCAGACCCATTTCAGAATTGTTTACCACTGGAGCAAGTGCCCTGATAGGGTTTTCCTCTGTATAACTGGTGGGTTCAGGTTTTTTTTTTTTCTTTTATGGTTCAAGTTAGATTTTATTCCTCTTTTATGTATTTATAGATATAAGCATGGAAATAATTCATTCCTGTAAATACATCTGTGTGAAGGGAAGAACTTTTTTCTGTATTATTTTTAAATATTATTTTTTTTAATTTTGAAATTTAATTTTATTTATTTTTTTATACAGCAGGTTATTATTAGTTATGTATTTTATGCATATACATGTATGCAGGTCAATCCCAATCTCCCAACTCATCCCACCACCACCACACCATGGCTTCCCACACTTGGTGTCCATACGTTTGTTCTCTACCTCTGTCTCTATTTCTTCCCTGCAAACCAGTTCATCTGTACCAGTTTTTAGGTTCCACATATATGCATTAATATACAATATTTGTTTTCCTCTTTCTGACTTACTTCATTCTGTATGACAGTCTCTAGATCCATCGATGTCTCTACAAATGACCCAGTTTCATTCCGTTTTATGGCTGAGTAATATTCCATTTTATACATGTACCACATCTTTATCCATTCATCTGTCTGTGGGCATTTAGGTTGCTTCCATTACCTGGCTATTGTAAATAGTGCTGCAATGAACATTGTGGTGAATGTGCCTTTTTGATTTATGGTGTTCTTTGGGTATATGCCCAGAAGTGGGATTGCTGGATCAGATGGTAATTCTATTTCTAGTTTTTTTCTTAACGAAACTCCATACTGTTCTCCATAGTGACTGTATCAATTTACATTCCCACCAATAGTGGAAGAGGGCTCCTTTTGTCCACACCCTCCCCAGAATTTGTTGTTTGTAGATTTTCTGATGATGCCGATTCTAACAGTGTGAGGTGATACCTCATTGTAGTTTTGATTTGCATTTCTCTAATAATTAGTGCTGTTGAGCAGCTTTTCATGTGCGTCTTGGCCATCTCTGTGTCTTCTTTGAAGAAACGTATCTTTAGATCTTCTGCCCATTTTTGTATTGGGTTGTTTGTTTTTTTTAATATTAAGCTGCATGAGCTGTTTATATATATTGGAGATTAAACCTTTGTCCATTGATTCGTTTGCAACTTTTCGCCCCTTCTGAGGGATGCCTTTTTCCATTCCCGTTTTTTTAACCAAAAAAGAAAGAAAGAAAAAGAAGCAGAAAACTAATGTGCATAAAATATGCCTTTTGAAATGGTCGTTTTGAAATATGGACGTCCTTTGAATTTTTTGGTCGATATGTGACCCCAGCATTTGTTTTCAGGGCAGGTGTCATTTACGGGCCTGCAATGATTTTGAATATCAACTGACCATTAGCGCTGGGATTAAAGCTGCTGTTGTGTGAAACGGCCACAAGGTGGCAGCAGTTCTCCCTTACCAATTCTGGTTACTAGGGCAAGAGAGCCTCAATGGAAGTCGTGTTCTAGATTGGAATTTAGAATGGAATGTGCCAGGAGAAAGCCCCTCAAGTTTGTCTCCCTACTTCTTGTTCGTGTTTTTAATTTAATTTTTATTTTTTATTACAGCAAGTTTGATTACAATGTTTGGCTTGTTGGAGGTGTGGAAGATGTGGTTGGTTCTTTTACACATATACACATGTCTGTTTTTCCTGGGATCCTTTTCTCATGTACGTTATGACAGAATGTTGAGTAGTGTTTTGGTATTCCATAGGTCTTTGGTGATTATATATGTCACCTGTGTTTGTATAAGTCTGTTAACCCCGATATCGTAATGAAACCAATCCTCACACCTTTCCATTGGTGAACCATAAGTTTGTTTAATGAATCTCTGATTGCCCTTCTCGGTGGAAATATCTGCCCTGGTATCCATTTTTAGGTAACACCTATAAGTGATATGATATGATATGTGTCTTTCACTTTCTGACTTACTGCAAGTCACGTGATTACCTCTAGACTCATCTACGGTGGTGCAAATGGCATTGTGTTCTTTTTTTCCTTGGCTTCTCTTCTGCCTTAGCGAGGTCCGTTTTCAACAATGTGATTGCCTGAGTGTTGTGGATTAGCTGACCTGGGCAGCCTTACCCTGCCGCCCAGCCCTCCCCAGGTGTGCCTGGTTGAGGTCAATATAAACAGCGCTCCAGGCAGCAATAGCCCCTGAAGCTGTTCCTGACTCCATATTCTCTGCCCCGTCAGCAGTCTCGGGGCGGTGCTGGTGGGAGGGAATGAGGGGCCACAGCTTTGTTGGTGGCCCGGTGTGAGTGGGGTTCTGCTGGCCTTTCTGCAGGAGTTGCCAGGCTGCCACCTGTAAAGAAGAGGATGTGTCACCCATACCTTCCGCTGGAATTTCTCTCCGGACAGAGGTGAGGAAGGAAAAAAGCAGTGGGGGCCGGGACAGGTGGGGTATCTCAGGCAGGACAATGGAAAGCTTCCGGAAGAGCGCCCGGGGGCAGGACCACCCTGGCTGGCCTGCAGGCACCAAGTTGGCCTGCGTGCTGTTGCTCGTGTGGCTCCATGGCCCTTCCTCTAGTCTTTCAAGCCCTTGTACATATTCAGGTGTTTTACCTGGGAAGGGTGGGAACAGTTCAGCAGCAGCTGGCCTGGGGCTCAGCTCACCTTTATTCAGAGATGCCTCTGCACGATCCCCCAGCTTTGCAATGAGGACGCTCCTTGCGTGGGGTGTGGGTTGCTGGCTGTATGGGAGATGATTCCCCACCTCAGACCCATTTCAGAATTGTTTACCGCTGGAGCAAGTGCCCTGATAGGGTTTTCCTCTGTATAACTGGTGGGTTCAGGTTTTTTTTTTTCTTTTATGGTTCAAGTTAGATTTTATTCCTCTTTTATGTATTTATAGATATAAGCATGGAAATAATTCATTCCTGTAAATACATCTGTGTGAAGGGAAGAACTTTTTTCTGTATTATTTTTAAATATTATTTTTTTTAATTTTGAAATTTAATATTATTTATTTTTTTATACAGCAGGTTATTATTAGTTATGTATTTTATGCATATACATGTATGCAGGTCAATCCCAATCTCCCAACTCATCCCACCACCACCACACCATGGCTTCCCACACTTGGTGTCCATACGTTTGTTCTCTACCTCTGTCTCTATTTCTTCCCTGCAAACCAGTTCATCTGTACCAGTTTTTAGGTTCCACATATATGCATTAATATACAATATTTGTTTTCCTCTTTCTGACTTACTTCATTCTGTATGACAGTCTCTAGATCCATCGATGTCTCTACAAGTGACCCAGTTTCATTCCGTTTTATGGCTGAGTAATATTCCATTTTATACATGTACCACATCTTTATCCATTCATCTGTCTGTGGGCATTTAGGTTGCTTCCATTACCTGGCTATTGTAAATAGTGCTGCAATGAACATTGTAGTGAATGTGCCTTTTTGATTTATGGTGTTCTTTGGATATATGCCCAGAAGTGGGATTGCTGGATCAGATGGTAATTCTATTTCTAGTTTTTTTTTTAACGAAACTCCATACTGTTCTCCATAGTGACTGTATCAATTTACATTCCCACCAATAGTGGAAGAGGGCTCCTTTTGTCCACACCCTCCCCAGAATTTGTTGTCTGTAGATTTTCTGATGATGCCGATTCTAACAGTGTGAGGTGATACCTCATTGTAGTTTTGATTTGCATTTCTCTAATAATTAGTGCTGTTGAGCAGCTTTTCATGTGCGTCTTGGCCATCTCTGTGTCTTCTTTGAAGAAACGTATCTTTAGATCTTCTGCCCATTTTTGTATTGGGTTGTTTGTTTTTTTTAATATTAAGCTGCATGAGCTGTTTATATATATTGGAGATTAAACCTTTGTCCATTGATTTGTTTGCAACTTTTCGCCCCTTCTGAGGGATGCCTTTTTCCATTCCCGTCTTTTTAACCAAAAAAGAAAGAAAGAAAAAGAAGCAGAAAACTAATGTGCATAAAATATGCCTTTTGAAATGGTCGTTTTGAAATATGGACGTCCTTTGAATTTTTTGGTCGATATGTGACCCCAGCATTTGTTTTCAGGGCAGGTGTCATTTACGGGCCTGCAATGATTTTGAATATCAACTGACCATTAGCGCTGGGATTAAAGCTGCTGTTGTGTGAAACGGCCACAAGGTGGCAGCAGTTCTCCCTTACCAATTCTGGTTACTAGGGCAAGAGAGCCTCAATGGAAGTCGTGTTCTAGATTGGAATTTAGAATGGAATGTGCCAGGAGAAAGCCCCTCAAGTTTGTCTCCCTACTTCTTGTTCGTGTTTTTAATTTAATTTTTATTTTTTATTACAGCAAGTTTGATTACAATGTTTGGCTTGTTGGAGGTGTGGATGATGTGGTTCTTTTACACATATACACATGTCTGTTTTTCCTGGGATCCTTTTCTCATGTACGTTATGACAGAATGTTGAGTAGTCTTTTGGTATTCCGTAGGTCTTTGGTGATTATATATGTCACCTGTGTTTGTATAAGTCTGTTAACCCCGATATCGTAATGAAACCAATCCTCACACCTTTCCATTGGTGAACCATAAGTTTGTTTAATGAATCTCTGATTGCCCTTCTCGGTGGAAATATCTGCCCTGGTATCCATTTTTAGGTAACACCTATAAGTGATATGATATGATATGTGTCTTTCACTTTCTGACTTACTGCAAGTCACGTGATTACCTCTAGACTCATCTACGGTGGTGCAAATGGCATTGTGTTCTTTTTTTCCTTGGCTTCTCTTCTGCCTTAGCGAGGTCCGTTTTCAACAATGTGATTGCCTGAGTGTTGTGGATTAGCTGACCTGGGCAGCCTTACCCTGCCGCCCAGCCCTCCCCAGGTGTGCCTGGTTGAGGTCAATATAAACAGCGCTCCAGGCAGCAATAGCCCCTGAAGCTGTTCCTGACTCCATATTCTCTGCCCCGTCAGCAGTCTCGGGGCGGTGCTGGTGGGAGGGAATGAGGGGCCACAGCTTTGTTGGTGGCCCGGTGTGAGTGGGGTTCTGCTGGCCTTTCTGCAGGAGTTGCCAGGCTGCCACCTGTAAAGAAGAGGATGTGTCACCCATACCTTCCGCTGGAATTTCTCTCCGGACAGAGGTGAGGAAGGAAAAAAGCAGTGGGGGCCGGGACAGGTGGGGTATCTCAGGCAGGACAATGGAAAGCTTCCGGAAGAGCGCCCGGGGGCAGGACCACCCTGGCTGGCCTGCAGGCACCAAGTTGGCCTGCGTGCTGTTGCTGGTGTGGCTCCATGGCCCTTCCTCTAGTCTTTCAAGCCCTTGTACATATTCAGGTGTTTTACCTGGGAAGGGTGGGAACAGTTCAGCAGCAGCTGGCCTGGGGCTCAGCTCACCTTTATTCAGAGATGCCTCTGCACGATCCCCCAGCTTTGCAATGAGGACGCTCCTTGCGTGGGGTGTGGGTTGCTGGCTGTATGGGAGATGATTCCCCACCTCAGACCCATTTCAGAATTGTTTACCGCTGGAGCAAGTGCCCTGATAGGGTTTTCCTCTGTATAACTGGTGGGTTCAGGTTTTTTTTTTCTTTTATGTTTCAAGTTAGATTTTATTCCTCTTTTATGTATTTATAGATATAAGCATGGAAATAATTCATTCCTGTAAATACACCTGTGTGAAGGGAAGAACTTTTTTCTGTATTATTTTTAAATATTATTTTTTTTAATTTTGAAATTTAATTTTATTTATTTTTTTATACAGCAGGTTATTATTAGTTATGTATTTTATGCATATACATGTATGCAGGTCAATCCCAATCTCCCAACTCATCCCACCACCACCACACCATGGCTTCCCACACTTGGTGTCCATACGTTTGTTCTCTACCTCTGTCTCTATTTCTTCCCTGCAAACCAGTTCATCTGTACCAGTTTTTAGGTTCCACATATATGCATTAATATACAATATTTGTTTTCCTCTTTCTGACTTACTTCATTCTGTATGACAGTCTCTAGATCCATCGATGTCTCTACAAATGACCCAGTTTCATTCCGTTTTATGGCTGAGTAATATTCCATTTTATACATGTACCACATCTTTATCCATTCATCTGTCTGTGGGCATTTAGGTTGCTTCCATTACCTGGCTATTGTAAATAGTGCTGCAATGAACATTGTGGTGAATGTGCCTTTTTGATTTATGGTGTTCTTTGGGTATATGCCCAGAAGTGGGATTGCTGGATCAGATGGTAATTCTATTTCTAGTTTTTTTTTTAACGAAACTCCATACTGTTCTCCATAGTGACTGTATCAATTTACATTCCCACCAATAGTGGAAGAGGGCTCCTTTTGTCCACACCCTCCCCAGAATTTGTTGTCTGTAGATTTTCTGATGATGCCGATTCTAACAGTGTGAGGTGATACCTCATTGTAGTTTTGATTTGCATTTCTCTAATAATTAGTGCTGTTGAGCAGCTTTTCATGTGCGTCTTGGCCATCTCTGTGTCTTCTTTGAAGAAACGTATCTTTAGATCTTCTGCCCATTTTTGTATTGGGTTGTTTGTTTTTTTTAATATTAAGCTGCATGAGCTGTTTATATATATTGGAGATTAAACCTTTGTCCATTGATTCGTTTGCAACTTTTCGCCCCTTCTGAGGGATGCCTTTTTCCATTCCCGTTTTTTTAACCAAAAAAGAAAGAAAGAAAAAGAAGCAGAAAACTAATGTGCATAAAATATGCCTTTTGAAATGGTCGTTTTGAAATATGGACGTCCTTTGAATTTTTTGGTCGATATGTGACCCCAGCATTTGTTTTCAGGGCAGGTGTCATTTACGGGCCTGCAATGATTTTGAATATCAACTGACCATTAGCGCTGGGATTAAAGCTGCTGTTGTGTGAAACGGCCACAAGGTGGCAGCAGTTCTCCCTTACCAATTCTGGTTACTAGGGCAAGAGAGCCTCAATGGAAGTCGTGTTCTAGATTGGAATTTAGAATGGAATGTGCCAGGAGAAAGCCCCTCAAGTTTGTCTCCCTACTTCTTGTTCGTGTTTTTAATTTATTTTTTATTTTTTATTACAGCAAGTTTGATTACAATGTTTGGCTTGTTGGAGGTGTGGAAGATGTGGTTCTTTTACACATATACACATGTCTGTTTTTCCTGGGATCCTTTTCTCATGTACGTTATGACAGAATGTTGAGTAGTCTTTTGGTATTCCGTAGGTCTTTGGTGATTATATATGTCACCTGTGTTTGTATAAGTCTGTTAACCCCGATATCGTAATGAAACCAATCCTCACACCTTTCCATTGGTGAACCATAAGTTTGTTTAATGAATCTCTGATTGCCCTTCTCGGTGGAAATATCTGCCCTGGTATCCATTTTTAGGTAACACCTATAAGTGATATGATATGATATGTGTCTTTCACTTTCTGACTTACTGCAAGTCACGTGATTACCTCTAGACTCATCTACGGTGGTGCAAATGGCATTGTGTTCTTTTTTTCCTTGGCTTCTCTTCTGCCTTAGCGAGGTCCGTTTTCAACAATGTGATTGCCTGAGTGTTGTGGATTAGCTGACCTGGGCAGCCTTACCCTGCCGCCCAGCCCTCCCCAGGTGTGCCTGGTTGAGGTCAATATAAACAGCGCTCCAGGCAGCAATAGCCCCTGAAGCTGTTCCTGACTCCATATTCTCTGCCCCGTCAGCAGTCTCGGGGCGGTGCTGGTGGGAGGGAATGAGGGGCCACAGCTTTGTTGGTGGCCCGGTGTGAGTGGGGTTCTGCTGGCCTTTCTGCAGGAGTTGCCAGGCTGCCACCTGTAAAGAAGAGGATGTGTCACCCATACCTTCCGCTGGAATTTCTCTCCGGACAGAGGTGAGGAAGGAAAAAAGCAGTGGGGGCCGGGACAGGTGGGGTATCTCAGGCAGGACAATGGAAAGCTTCCGGAAGAGCGCCCGGGGGCAGGACCACCCTGGCTGGCCTGCAGGCACCAAGTTGGCCTGCGTGCTGTTGCTGGTGTGGCTCCATGGCCCTTCCTCTAGTCTTTCAAGCCCTTGTACATATTCAGGTGTTTTACCTGGGAAGGGTGGGAACAGTTCAGCAGCAGCTGGCCTGGGGCTCAGCTCACCTTTATTCAGAGATGCCTCTGCACGATCCCCCAGCTTTGCAATGAGGACGCTCCTTGCGTGGGGTGTGGGTTGCTGGCTGTATGGGAGATGATTCCCCACCTCAGACCCATTTCAGAATTGTTTACCGCTGGAGCAAGTGCCCTGATAGGGTTTTCCTCTGTATAACTGGTGGGTTCAGGTTTTTTTTTTTCTTTTATGGTTCAAGTTAGATTTTATTCCTCTTTTATGTATTTATAGATATAAGCATGGAAATAATTCATTCCTGTAAATACATCTGTGTGAAGGGAAGAACTTTTTTCTGTATTATTTTTAAATATTATTTTTTTTAATTTTGAAATTTAATTTTATTTATTTTTTTATACAGCAGGTTATTATTAGTTATGTATTTTATGCATATACATGTATGCAGGTCAATCCCAATCTCCCAACTCATCCCACCACCACCACACCATGGCTTCCCACACTTGGTGTCCATACGTTTGTTCTCTACCTCTGTCTCTATTTCTTCCCTGCAAACCAGTTCATCTGTACCAGTTTTTAGGTTCCACATATATGCATTAATATACAATATTTGTTTTCCTCTTTCTGACTTACTTCATTCTGTATGACAGTCTCTAGATCCATCGATGTCTCTACAAGTGACCCAGTTTCATTCCGTTTTATGGCTGAGTAATATTCCATTTTATACATGTACCACATCTTTATCCATTCATCTGTCTGTGGGCATTTAGGTTGCTTCCATTACCTGGCTATTGTAAATAGTGCTGCAATGAACATTGTAGTGAATGTGCCTTTTTGATTTATGGTGTTCTTTGGGTATATGCCCAGAAGTGGGATTGCTGGATCAGATGGTAATTCTATTTCTAGTTTTTTTTTTAACGAAACTCCATACTGTTCTCCATAGTGACTGTATCAATTTACATTCCCACCAATAGTGGAAGAGGGCTCCTTTTGTCCACACCCTCCCCAGAATTTGTTGTCTGTAGATTTTCTGATGATGCCGATTCTAACAGTGTGAGGTGATACCTCATTGTAGTTTTGATTTGCATTTCTCTAATAATTAGTGCTGTTGAGCAGCTTTTCATGTGCGTCTTGGCCATCTCTGTGTCTTCTTTGAAGAAACGTATCTTTAGATCTTCTGCCCATTTTTGTATTGGGTTGTTTGTTTTTTTTAATATTAAGCTGCATGAGCTGTTTATATATATTGGAGATTAAACCTTTGTCCATTGATTCGTTTGCAACTTTTCGCCCCTTCTGAGGGATGCCTTTTTCCATTCCCGTTTTTTTAACCAAAAAAGAAAGAAAGAAAAAGAAGCAGAAAACTAATGTGCATAAAATATGCCTTTTGAAATGGTCGTTTTGAAATATGGACGTCCTTTGAATTTTTTGGTCGATATGTGACCCCAGCATTTGTTTTCAGGGCAGGTGTCATTTACGGGCCTGCAATGATTTTGAATATCAACTGACCATTAGCGCTGGGATTAAAGCTGCTGTTGTGTGAAACGGCCACAAGGTGGCAGCAGTTCTCCCTTACCAATTCTGGTTACTAGGGCAAGAGAGCCTCAATGGAAGTCGTGTTCTAGATTGGAATTTAGAATGGAATGTGCCAGGAGAAAGCCCCTCAAGTTTGTCTCCCTACTTCTTGTTCGTGTTTTTAATTTAATTTTTATTTTTTATTACAGCAAGTTTGATTACAATGTTTGGCTTGTTGGAGGTGTGGATGATGTGGTTCTTTTACACATATACACATGTCTGTTTTTCCTGGGATCCTTTTCTCATGTACGTTATGACAGAATGTTGAGTAGTCTTTTGGTATTCCGTAGGTCTTTGGTGATTATATATGTCACCTGTGTTTGTATAAGTCTGTTAACCCCGATATCGTAATGAAACCAATCCTCACACCTTTCCATTGGTGAACCATAAGTTTGTTTAATGAATCTCTGATTGCCCTTCTCGGTGGAAATATCTGCCCTGGTATCCATTTTTAGGTAACACCTATAAGTGATATGATATGATATGTGTCTTTCACTTTCTGACTTACTGCAAGTCACGTGATTACCTCTAGACTCATCTACGGTGGTGCAAATGGCATTGTGTTCTTTTTTTCCTTGGCTTCTCTTCTGCCTTAGCGAGGTCCGTTTTCAACAATGTGATTGCCTGAGTGTTGTGGATTAGCTGACCTGGGCAGCCTTACCCTGCCGCCCAGCCCTCCCCAGGTGTGCCTGGTTGAGGTCAATATAAACAGCGCTCCAGGCAGCAATAGCCCCTGAAGCTGTTCCTGACTCCATATTCTCTGCCCCGTCAGCAGTCTCGGGGCGGTGCTGGTGGGAGGGAATGAGGGGCCACAGCTTTGTTGGTGGCCCGGTGTGAGTGGGGTTCTGCTGGCCTTTCTGCAGGAGTTGCCAGGCTGCCACCTGTAAAGAAGAGGATGTGTCACCCATACCTTCCGCTGGAATTTCTCTCCGGACAGAGGTGAGGAAGGAAAAAAGCAGTGGGGGCCGGGACAGGTGGGGTATCTCAGGCAGGACAATGGAAAGCTTCCGGAAGAGCGCCCGGGGGCAGGACCACCCTGGCTGGCCTGCAGGCACCAAGTTGGCCTGCGTGCTGTTGCTGGTGTGGCTCCATGGCCCTTCCTCTAGTCTTTCAAGCCCTTGTACATATTCAGGTGTTTTACCTGGGAAGGGTGGGAACAGTTCAGCAGCAGCTGGCCTGGGGCTCAGCTCACCTTTATTCAGAGATGCCTCTGCACGATCCCCCAGCTTTGCAATGAGGACGCTCCTTGCGTGGGGTGTGGGTTGCTGGCTGTATGGGAGATGATTCCCCACCTCAGACCCATTTCAGAATTGTTTACCGCTGGAGCAAGTGCCCTGATAGGGTTTTCCTCTGTATAACTGGTGGGTTCAGGTTTTTTTTTTCTTTTATGGTTCAAGTTAGATTTTATTCCTCTTTTATGTATTTATAGATATAAGCATGGAAATAATTCATTCCTGTAAATACACCTGTGTGAAGGGAAGAACTTTTTTCTGTATTATTTTTAAATATTATTTTTTTTAATTTTGAAATTTAATTTTATTTATTTTTTTATACAGCAGGTTATTATTAGTTATGTATTTTATGCATATACATGTATGCAGGTCAATCCCAATCTCCCAACTCATCCCACCACCACCACACCATGGCTTCCCACACTTGGTGTCCATACGTTTGTTCTCTACCTCTGTCTCTATTTCTTCCCTGCAAACCAGTTCATCTGTACCAGTTTTTAGGTTCCACATATATGCATTAATATACAATATTTGTTTTCCTCTTTCTGACTTACTTCATTCTGTATGACAGTCTCTAGATCCATCGATGTCTCTACAAATGACCCAGTTTCATTCCGTTTTATGGCTGAGTAATATTCCATTTTATACATGTACCACATCTTTATCCATTCATCTGTCTGTGGGCATTTAGGTTGCTTCCATTACCTGGCTATTGTAAATAGTGCTGCAATGAACATTGTGGTGAATGTGCCTTTTTGATTTATGGTGTTCTTTGGGTATATGCCCAGAAGTGGGATTGCTGGATCAGATGGTAATTCTATTTCTAGTTTTTTTTTTAACGAAACTCCATACTGTTCTCCATAGTGACTGTATCAATTTACATTCCCACCAATAGTGGAAGAGGGCTCCTTTTGTCCACACCCTCCCCAGAATTTGTTGTCTGTAGATTTTCTGATGATGCCGATTCTAACAGTGTGAGGTGATACCTCATTGTAGTTTTGATTTGCATTTCTCTAATAATTAGTGCTGTTGAGCAGCTTTTCATGTGCGTCTTGGCCATCTCTGTGTCTTCTTTGAAGAAACGTATCTTTAGATCTTCTGCCCATTTTTGTATTGGGTTGTTTGTTTTTTTTAATATTAAGCTGCATGAGCTGTTTATATATATTGGAGATTAAACCTTTGTCCATTGATTCGTTTGCAACTTTTCGCCCCTTCTGAGGGATGCCTTTTTCCATTCCCGTTTTTTTAACCAAAAAAGAAAGAAAGAAAAAGAAGCAGAAAACTAATGTGCATAAAATATGCCTTTTGAAATGGTCGTTTTGAAATATGGACGTCCTTTGAATTTTTTGGTCGATATGTGACCCCAGCATTTGTTTTCAGGGCAGGTGTCATTTACGGGCCTGCAATGATTTTGAATATCAACTGACCATTAGCGCTGGGATTAAAGCTGCTGTTGTGTGAAACGGCCACAAGGTGGCAGCAGTTCTCCCTTACCAATTCTGGTTACTAGGGCAAGAGAGCCTCAATGGAAGTCGTGTTCTAGATTGGAATTTAGAATGGAATGTGCCAGGAGAAAGCCCCTCAAGTTTGTCTCCCTACTTCTTGTTCGTGTTTTTAATTTATTTTTTATTTTTTATTACAGCAAGTTTGATTACAATGTTTGGCTTGTTGGAGGTGTGGAAGATGTGGTTCTTTTACACATATACACATGTCTGTTTTTCCTGGGATCCTTTTCTCATGTACGTTATGACAGAATGTTGAGTAGTCTTTTGGTATTCCGTAGGTCTTTGGTGATTATATATGTCACCTGTGTTTGTATAAGTCTGTTAACCCCGATATCGTAATGAAACCAATCCTCACACCTTTCCATTGGTGAACCATAAGTTTGTTTAATGAATCTCTGATTGCCCTTCTCGGTGGAAATATCTGCCCTGGTATCCATTTTTAGGTAACACCTATAAGTGATATGATATGATATGTGTCTTTCACTTTCTGACTTACTGCAAGTCACGTGATTACCTCTAGACTCATCTACGGTGGTGCAAATGGCATTGTGTTCTTTTTTTCCTTGGCTTCTCTTCTGCCTTAGCGAGGTCCGTTTTCAACAATGTGATTGCCTGAGTGTTGTGGATTAGCTGACCTGGGCAGCCTTACCCTGCCGCCCAGCCCTCCCCAGGTGTGCCTGGTTGAGGTCAATATAAACAGCGCTCCAGGCAGCAATAGCCCCTGAAGCTGTTCCTGACTCCATATTCTCTGCCCCGTCAGCAGTCTCGGGGCGGTGCTGGTGGGAGGGAATGAGGGGCCACAGCTTTGTTGGTGGCCCGGTGTGAGTGGGGTTCTGCTGGCCTTTCTGCAGGAGTTGCCAGGCTGCCACCTGTAAAGAAGAGGATGTGTCACCCATACCTTCCGCTGGAATTTCTCTCCGGACAGAGGTGAGGAAGGAAAAAAGCAGTGGGGGCCGGGACAGGTGGGGTATCTCAGGCAGGACAATGGAAAGCTTCCGGAAGAGCGCCCGGGGGCAGGACCACCCTGGCTGGCCTGCAGGCACCAAGTTGGCCTGCGTGCTGTTGCTGGTGTGGCTCCATGGCCCTTCCTCTAGTCTTTCAAGCCCTTGTACATATTCAGGTGTTTTACCTGGGAAGGGTGGGAACAGTTCAGCAGCAGCTGGCCTGGGGCTCAGCTCACCTTTATTCAGAGATGCCTCTGCACGATCCCCCAGCTTTGCAATGAGGACGCTCCTTGCGTGGGGTGTGGGTTGCTGGCTGTATGGGAGATGATTCCCCACCTCAGACCCATTTCAGAATTGTTTACCGCTGGAGCAAGTGCCCTGATAGGGTTTTCCTCTGTATAACTGGTGGGTTCAGGTTTTTTTTTTTCTTTTATGGTTCAAGTTAGATTTTATTCCTCTTTTATGTATTTATAGATATAAGCATGGAAATAATTCATTCCTGTAAATACATCTGTGTGAAGGGAAGAACTTTTTTCTGTATTATTTTTAAATATTATTTTTTTTAATTTTGAAATTTAATTTTATTTATTTTTTTATACAGCAGGTTATTATTAGTTATGTATTTTATGCATATACATGTATGCAGGTCAATCCCAATCTCCCAACTCATCCCACCACCACCACACCATGGCTTCCCACACTTGGTGTCCATACGTTTGTTCTCTACCTCTGTCTCTATTTCTTCCCTGCAAACCAGTTCATCTGTACCAGTTTTTAGGTTCCACATATATGCATTAATATACAATATTTGTTTTCCTCTTTCTGACTTACTTCATTCTGTATGACAGTCTCTAGATCCATCGATGTCTCTACAAGTGACCCAGTTTCATTCCGTTTTATGGCTGAGTAATATTCCATTTTATACATGTACCACATCTTTATCCATTCATCTGTCTGTGGGCATTTAGGTTGCTTCCATTACCTGGCTATTGTAAATAGTGCTGCAATGAACATTGTAGTGAATGTGCCTTTTTGATTTATGGTGTTCTTTGGGTATATGCCCAGAAGTGGGATTGCTGGATCAGATGGTAATTCTATTTCTAGTTTTTTTTTTAACGAAACTCCATACTGTTCTCCATAGTGACTGTATCAATTTACATTCCCACCAATAGTGGAAGAGGGCTCCTTTTGTCCACACCCTCCCCAGAATTTGTTGTCTGTAGATTTTCTGATGATGCCGATTCTAACAGTGTGAGGTGATACCTCATTGTAGTTTTGATTTGCATTTCTCTAATAATTAGTGCTGTTGAGCAGCTTTTCATGTGCGTCTTGGCCATCTCTGTGTCTTCTTTGAAGAAACGTATCTTTAGATCTTCTGCCCATTTTTGTATTGGGTTGTTTGTTTTTTTTAATATTAAGCTGCATGAGCTGTTTATATATATTGGAGATTAAACCTTTGTCCATTGATTCGTTTGCAACTTTTCGCCCCTTCTGAGGGATGCCTTTTTCCATTCCCGTTTTTTTAACCAAAAAAGAAAGAAAGAAAAAGAAGCAGAAAACTAATGTGCATAAAATATGCCTTTTGAAATGGTCGTTTTGAAATATGGACGTCCTTTGAATTTTTTGGTCGATATGTGACCCCAGCATTTGTTTTCAGGGCAGGTGTCATTTACGGGCCTGCAATGATTTTGAATATCAACTGACCATTAGCGCTGGGATTAAAGCTGCTGTTGTGTGAAACGGCCACAAGGTGGCAGCAGTTCTCCCTTACCAGTTCTGGTTACTAGGGCAAGAGAGCCTCAATGGAAGTCGTGTTCTAGATTGGAATTTAGAATGGAATGTGCCAGGAGAAAGCCCCTCAAGTTTGTCTCCCTACTTCTTGTTCGTGTTTTTAATTTAATTTTTATTTTTTATTACAGCAAGTTTGATTACAATGTTTGGCTTGTTGGAGGTGTGGAAGATGTGGTTCTTTTACACATATACACATGTCTGTTTTTCCTGGGATCCTTTTCTCATGTACGTTATGACAGAATGTTGAGTAGTCTTTTGGTATTCCGTAGGTCTTTGGTGATTATATATGTCACCTGTGTTTGTATAAGTCTGTTAACCCCGATATCGTAATGAAACCAATCCTCACACCTTTCCATTGGTGAACCATAAGTTTGTTTAATGAATCTCTGATTGCCCTTCTCGGTGGAAATATCTGCCCTGGTATCCATTTTTAGGTAACACCTATAAGTGATATGATATGATATGTGTCTTTCACTTTCTGACTTACTGCAAGTCACGTGATTACCTCTAGACTCATCTACGGTGGTGCAAATGGCATTGTGTTCTTTTTTTCCTTGGCTTCTCTTCTGCCTTAGCGAGGTCCGTTTTCAACAATGTGATTGCCTGAGTGTTGTGGATTAGCTGACCTGGGCAGCCTTACCCTGCCGCCCAGCCCTCCCCAGGTGTGCCTGGTTGAGGTCAATATAAACAGCGCTCCAGGCAGCAATAGCCCCTGAAGCTGTTCCTGACTCCATATTCTCTGCCCCGTCAGCAGTCTCGGGGCGGTGCTGGTGGGAGGGAATGAGGGGCCACAGCTTTGTTGGTGGCCCGGTGTGAGTGGGGTTCTGCTGGCCTTTCTGCAGGAGTTGCCAGGCTGCCACCTGTAAAGAAGAGGATGTGTCACCCATACCTTCCGCTGGAATTTCTCTCCGGACAGAGGTGAGGAAGGAAAAAAGCAGTGGGGGCCGGGACAGGTGGGGTATCTCAGGCAGGACAATGGAAAGCTTCCGGAAGAGCGCCCGGGGGCAGGACCACCCTGGCTGGCCTGCAGGCACCAAGTTGGCCTGCGTGCTGTTGCTGGTGTGGCTCCATGGCCCTTCCTCTAGTCTTTCAAGCCCTTGTACATATTCAGGTGTTTTACCTGGGAAGGGTGGGAACAGTTCAGCAGCAGCTGGCCTGGGGCTCAGCTCACCTTTATTCAGAGATGCCTCTGCACGATCCCCCAGCTTTGCAATGAGGACGCTCCTTGCGTGGGGTGTGGGTTGCTGGCTGTATGGGAGATGATTCCCCACCTCAGACCCATTTCAGAATTGTTTACCGCTGGAGCAAGTGCCCTGATAGGGTTTTCCTCTGTATAACTGGTGGGTTCAGGTTTTTTTTTTTCTTTTATGGTTCAAGTTAGATTTTATTCCTCTTTTATGTATTTATAGATATAAGCATGGAAATAATTCATTCCTGTAAATACATCTGTGTGAAGGGAAGAACTTTTTTCTGTATTATTTTTAAATATTATTTTTTTTAATTTTGAAATTTAATTTTATTTATTTTTTTATACAGCAGGTTATTATTAGTTATGTATTTTATGCATATACATGTATGCAGGTCAATCCCAATCTCCCAACTCATCCCACCACCACCACACCATGGCTTCCCACACTTGGTGTCCATACGTTTGTTCTCTACCTCTGTCTCTATTTCTTCCCTGCAAACCAGTTCATCTGTACCAGTTTTTAGGTTCCACATATATGCATTAATATACAATATTTGTTTTCCTCTTTCTGACTTACTTCATTCTGTATGACAGTCTCTAGATCCATCGATGTCTCTACAAGTGACCCAGTTTCATTCCGTTTTATGGCTGAGTAATATTCCATTTTATACATGTACCACATCTTTATCCATTCATCTGTCTGTGGGCATTTAGGTTGCTTCCATTACCTGGCTATTGTAAATAGTGCTGCAATGAACATTGTAGTGAATGTGCCTTTTTGATTTATGGTGTTCTTTGGGTATATGCCCAGAAGTGGGATTGCTGGATCAGATGGTAATTCTATTTCTAGTTTTTTTTTTAACGAAACTCCATACTGTTCTCCATAGTGACTGTATCAATTTACATTCCCACCAATAGTGGAAGAGGGCTCCTTTTGTCCACACCCTCCCCAGAATTTGTTGTCTGTAGATTTTCTGATGATGCCGATTCTAACAGTGTGAGGTGATACCTCATTGTAGTTTTGATTTGCATTTCTCTAATAATTAGTGCTGTTGAGCAGCTTTTCATGTGCGTCTTGGCCATCTCTGTGTCTTCTTTGAAGAAACGTATCTTTAGATCTTCTGCCCATTTTTGTATTGGGTTGTTTGTTTTTTTTAATATTAAGCTGCATGAGCTGTTTATATATATTGGAGATTAAACCTTTGTCCATTGATTCGTTTGCAACTTTTCGCCCCTTCTGAGGGATGCCTTTTTCCATTCCCGTTTTTTTAACCAAAAAAGAAAGAAAGAAAAAGAAGCAGAAAACTAATGTGCATAAAATATGCCTTTTGAAATGGTCGTTTTGAAATATGGACGTCCTTTGAATTTTTTGGTCGATATGTGACCCCAGCATTTGTTTTCAGGGCAGGTGTCATTTACGGGCCTGCAATGATTTTGAATATCAACTGACCATTAGCGCTGGGATTAAAGCTGCTGTTGTGTGAAACGGCCACAAGGTGGCAGCAGTTCTCCCTTACCAATTCTGGTTACTAGGGCAAGAGAGCCTCAATGGAAGTCGTGTTCTAGATTGGAATTTAGAATGGAATGTGCCAGGAGAAAGCCCCTCAAGTTTGTCTCCCTACTTCTTGTTCGTGTTTTTAATTTAATTTTTATTTTTTATTACAGCAAGTTTGATTACAATGTTTGGCTTGTTGGAGGTGTGGATGATGTGGTTCTTTTACACATATACACATGTCTGTTTTTCCTGGGATCCTTTTCTCATGTACGTTATGACAGAATGTTGAGTAGTCTTTTGGTATTCCGTAGGTCTTTGGTGATTATATATGTCACCTGTGTTTGTATAAGTCTGTTAACCCCGATATCGTAATGAAACCAATCCTCACACCTTTCCATTGGTGAACCATAAGTTTGTTTAATGAATCTCTGATTGCCCTTCTCGGTGGAAATATCTGCCCTGGTATCCATTTTTAGGTAACACCTATAAGTGATATGATATGATATGTGTCTTTCACTTTCTGACTTACTGCAAGTCACGTGATTACCTCTAGACTCATCTACGGTGGTGCAAATGGCATTGTGTTCTTTTTTTCCTTGGCTTCTCTTCTGCCTTAGCGAGGTCCGTTTTCAACAATGTGATTGCCTGAGTGTTGTGGATTAGCTGACCTGGGCAGCCTTACCCTGCCGCCCAGCCCTCCCCAGGTGTGCCTGGTTGAGGTCAATATAAACAGCGCTCCAGGCAGCAATAGCCCCTGAAGCTGTTCCTGAGTCCATATTCTCTGCCCCGTCAGCAGTCTCGGGGCGGTGCTGGTGGGAGGGAATGAGGGGCCACAGCTTTGTTGGTGGCCCGGTGTGAGTGGGGTTCTGCTGGCCTTTCTGCAGGAGTTGCCAGGCTGCCACCTGTAAAGAAGAGGATGTGTCACCCATACCTTCCGCTGGAATTTCTCTCCGGACAGAGGTGAGGAAGGAAAAAAGCAGTGGGGGCCGGGACAGGTGGGGTATCTCAGGCAGGACAATGGAAAGCTTCCGGAAGAGCGCCCGGGGGCAGGACCACCCTGGCTGGCCTGCAGGCACCAAGTTGGCCTGCGTGCTGTTGCTGGTGTGGCTCCATGGCCCTTCCTCTAGTCTTTCAAGCCCTTGTACATATTCAGGTGTTTTACCTGGGAAGGGTGGGAACAGTTCAGCAGCAGCTGGCCTGGGGCTCAGCTCACCTTTATTCAGAGATGCCTCTGCACGATCCCCCAGCTTTGCAATGAGGACGCTCCTTGCGTGGGGTGTGGGTTGCTGGCTGTATGGGAGATGATTCCCCACCTCAGACCCATTTCAGAATTGTTTACCGCTGGAGCAAGTGCCCTGATAGGGTTTTCCTCTGTATAACTGGTGGGTTCAGGTTTTTTTTTTTCTTTTATGGTTCAAGTTAGATTTTATTCCTCTTTTATGTATTTATAGATATAAGCATGGAAATAATTCATTCCTGTAAATACATCTGTGTGAAGGGAAGAACTTTTTTCTGTATTATTTTTAAATATTATTTTTTTTAATTTTGAAATTTAATTTTATTTATTTTTTTATACAGCAGGTTATTATTAGTTATGTATTTTATGCATATACATGTATGCAGGTCAATCCCAATCTCCCAACTCATCCCACCACCACCACACCATGGCTTCCCACACTTGGTGTCCATACGTTTGTTCTCTACCTCTGTCTCTATTTCTTCCCTGCAAACCAGTTCATCTGTACCAGTTTTTAGGTTCCACATATATGCATTAATATACAATATTTGTTTTCCTCTTTCTGACTTACTTCATTCTGTATGACAGTCTCTAGATCCATCGATGTCTCTACAAGTGACCCAGTTTCATTCCGTTTTATGGCTGAGTAATATTCCATTTTATACATGTACCACATCTTTATCCATTCATCTGTCTGTGGGCATTTAGGTTGCTTCCATTACCTGGCTATTGTAAATAGTGCTGCAATGAACATTGTAGTGAATGTGCCTTTTTGATTTATGGTGTTCTTTGGGTATATGCCCAGAAGTGGGATTGCTGGATCAGATGGTAATTCTATTTCTAGTTTTTTTTTTAACGAAACTCCATACTGTTCTCCATAGTGACTGTATCAATTTACATTCCCACCAATAGTGGAAGAGGGCTCCTTTTGTCCACACCCTCCCCAGAATTTGTTGTCTGTAGATTTTCTGATGATGCCGATTCTAACAGTGTGAGGTGATACCTCATTGTAGTTTTGATTTGCATTTCTCTAATAATTAGTGCTGTTGAGCAGCTTTTCATGTGCGTCTTGGCCATCTCTGTGTCTTCTTTGAAGAAACGTATCTTTAGATCTTCTGCCCATTTTTGTATTGGGTTGTTTGTTTTTTTTAATATTAAGCTGCATGAGCTGTTTATATATATTGGAGATTAAACCTTTGTCCATTGATTCGTTTGCAACTTTTCGCCCCTTCTGAGGGATGCCTTTTTCCATTCCCGTTTTTTTAACCAAAAAAGCAAGAAAGAAAAAGAAGCAGAAAACTAATGTGCATAAAATATGCCTTTTGAAATGGTCGTTTTGAAATATGGACGTCCTTTGAATTTTTTGGTCGATATGTGACCCCAGCATTTGTTTTCAGGGCAGGTGTCATTTACGGGCCTGCAATGATTTTGAATATCAACTGACCATTAGCGCTGGGATTAAAGCTGCTGTTGTGTGAAACGGCCACAAGGTGGCAGCAGTTCTCCCTTACCAGTTCTGGTTACTAGGGCAAGAGAGCCTCAATGGAAGTCGTGTTCTAGATTGGAATTTAGAATGGAATGTGCCAGGAGAAAGCCCCTCAAGTTTGTCTCCCTACTTCTTGTTCGTGTTTTTAATTTAATTTTTATTTTTTATTACAGCAAGTTTGATTACAATGTTTGGCTTGTTGGAGGTGTGGAAGATGTGGTTCTTTTACACATATACACATGTCTGTTTTTCCTGGGATCCTTTTCTCATGTACGTTATGACAGAATGTTGAGTAGTCTTTTGGTATTCCGTAGGTCTTTGGTGATTATATATGTCACCTGTGTTTGTATAAGTCTGTTAACCCCGATATCGTAATGAAACCAATCCTCACACCTTTCCATTGGTGAACCATAAGTTTGTTTAATGAATCTCTGATTGCCCTTCTCGGTGGAAATATCTGCCCTGGTATCCATTTTTAGGTAACACCTATAAGTGATATGATATGATATGTGTCTTTCACTTTCTGACTTACTGCAAGTCACGTGATTACCTCTAGACTCATCTACGGTGGTGCAAATGGCATTGTGTTCTTTTTTTCCTTGGCTTCTCTTCTGCCTTAGCGAGGTCCGTTTTCAACAATGTGATTGCCTGAGTGTTGTGGATTAGCTGACCTGGGCAGCCTTACCCTGCCGCCCAGCCCTCCCCAGGTGTGCCTGGTTGAGGTCAATATAAACAGCGCTCCAGGCAGCAATAGCCCCTGAAGCTGTTCCTGACTCCATATTCTCTGCCCCGTCAGCAGTCTCGGGGCGGTGCTGGTGGGAGGGAATGAGGGGCCACAGCTTTGTTGGTGGCCCGGTGTGAGTGGGGTTCTGCTGGCCTTTCTGCAGGAGTTGCCAGGCTGCCACCTGTAAAGAAGAGGATGTGTCACCCATACCTTCCGCTGGAATTTCTCTCCGGACAGAGGTGAGGAAGGAAAAAAGCAGTGGGGGCCGGGACAGGTGGGGTATCTCAGGCAGGACAATGGAAAGCTTCCGGAAGAGCGCCCGGGGGCAGGACCACCCTGGCTGGCCTGCAGGCACCAAGTTGGCCTGCGTGCTGTTGCTGGTGTGGCTCCATGGCCCTTCCTCTAGTCTTTCAAGCCCTTGTACATATTCAGGTGTTTTACCTGGGAAGGGTGGGAACAGTTCAGCAGCAGCTGGCCTGGGGCTCAGCTCACCTTTATTCAGAGATGCCTCTGCACGATCCCCCAGCTTTGCAATGAGGACGCTCCTTGCGTGGGGTGTGGGTTGCTGGCTGTATGGGAGATGATTCCCCACCTCAGACCCATTTCAGAATTGTTTACCGCTGGAGCAAGTGCCCTGATAGGGTTTTCCTCTGTATAACTGGTGGGTTCAGGTTTTTTTTTTTCTTTTATGGTTCAAGTTAGATTTTATTCCTCTTTTATGTATTTATAGATATAAGCATGGAAATAATTCATTCCTGTAAATACATCTGTGTGAAGGGAAGAACTTTTTTCTGTATTATTTTTAAATATTATTTTTTTTAATTTTGAAATTTAATTTTATTTATTTTTTTATACAGCAGGTTATTATTAGTTATGTATTTTATGCATATACATGTATGCAGGTCAATCCCAATCTCCCAACTCATCCCACCACCACCACACCATGGCTTCCCACACTTGGTGTCCATACGTTTGTTCTCTACCTCTGTCTCTATTTCTTCCCTGCAAACCAGTTCATCTGTACCAGTTTTTAGGTTCCACATATATGCATTAATATACAATATTTGTTTTCCTCTTTCTGACTTACTTCATTCTGTATGACAGTCTCTAGATCCATCGATGTCTCTACAAGTGACCCAGTTTCATTCCGTTTTATGGCTGAGTAATATTCCATTTTATACATGTACCACATCTTTATCCATTCATCTGTCTGTGGGCATTTAGGTTGCTTCCATTACCTGGCTATTGTAAATAGTGCTGCAATGAACATTGTAGTGAATGTGCCTTTTTGATTTATGGTGTTCTTTGGGTATATGCCCAGAAGTGGGATTGCTGGATCAGATGGTAATTCTATTTCTAGTTTTTTTTTTAACGAAACTCCATACTGTTCTCCATAGTGACTGTATCAATTTACATTCCCACCAATAGTGGAAGAGGGCTCCTTTTGTCCACACCCTCCCCAGAATTTGTTGTCTGTAGATTTTCTGATGATGCCGATTCTAACAGTGTGAGGTGATACCTCATTGTAGTTTTGATTTGCATTTCTCTAATAATTAGTGCTGTTGAGCAGCTTTTCATGTGCGTCTTGGCCATCTCTGTGTCTTCTTTGAAGAAACGTATCTTTAGATCTTCTGCCCATTTTTGTATTGGGTTGTTTGTTTTTTTTAATATTAAGCTGCATGAGCTGTTTATATATATTGGAGATTAAACCTTTGTCCATTGATTCGTTTGCAACTTTTCGCCCCTTCTGAGGGATGCCTTTTTCCATTCCCGTTTTTTTAACCAAAAAAGAAAGAAAGAAAAAGAAGCAGAAAACTAATGTGCATAAAATATGCCTTTTGAAATGGTCGTTTTGAAATATGGACGTCCTTTGAATTTTTTGGTCGATATGTGACCCCAGCATTTGTTTTCAGGGCAGGTGTCATTTACGGGCCTGCAATGATTTTGAATATCAACTGACCATTAGCGCTGGGATTAAAGCTGCTGTTGTGTGAAACGGCCACAAGGTGGCAGCAGTTCTCCCTTACCAATTCTGGTTACTAGGGCAAGAGAGCCTCAATGGAAGTCGTGTTCTAGATTGGAATTTAGAATGGAATGTGCCAGGAGAAAGCCCCTCAAGTTTGTCTCCCTACTTCTTGTTCGTGTTTTTAATTTAATTTTTATTTTTTATTACAGCAAGTTTGATTACAATGTTTGGCTTGTTGGAGGTGTGGATGATGTGGTTCTTTTACACATATACACATGTCTGTTTTTCCTGGGATCCTTTTCTCATGTACGTTATGACAGAATGTTGAGTAGTCTTTTGGTATTCCGTAGGTCTTTGGTGATTATATATGTCACCTGTGTTTGTATAAGTCTGTTAACCCCGATATCGTAATGAAACCAATCCTCACACCTTTCCATTGGTGAACCATAAGTTTGTTTAATGAATCTCTGATTGCCCTTCTCGGTGGAAATATCTGCCCTGGTATCCATTTTTAGGTAACACCTATAAGTGATATGATATGATATGTGTCTTTCACTTTCTGACTTACTGCAAGTCACGTGATTACCTCTAGACTCATCTACGGTGGTGCAAATGGCATTGTGTTCTTTTTTTCCTTGGCTTCTCTTCTGCCTTAGCGAGGTCCGTTTTCAACAATGTGATTGCCTGAGTGTTGTGGATTAGCTGACCTGGGCAGCCTTACCCTGCCGCCCAGCCCTCCCCAGGTGTGCCTGGTTGAGGTCAATATAAACAGCGCTCCAGGCAGCAATAGCCCCTGAAGCTGTTCCTGACTCCATATTCTCTGCCCCGTCAGCAGTCTCGGGGCGGTGCTGGTGGGAGGGAATGAGGGGCCACAGCTTTGTTGGTGGCCCGGTGTGAGTGGGGTTCTGCTGGCCTTTCTGCAGGAGTTGCCAGGCTGCCACCTGTAAAGAAGAGGATGTGTCACCCATACCTTCCGCTGGAATTTCTCTCCGGACAGAGGTGAGGAAGGAAAAAAGCAGTGGGGGCCGGGACAGGTGGGGTATCTCAGGCAGGACAATGGAAAGCTTCCGGAAGAGCGCCCGGGGGCAGGACCACCCTGGCTGGCCTGCAGGCACCAAGTTGGCCTGCGTGCTGTTGCTGGTGTGGCTCCATGGCCCTTCCTCTAGTCTTTCAAGCCCTTGTACATATTCAGGTGTTTTACCTGGGAAGGGTGGGAACAGTTCAGCAGCAGCTGGCCTGGGGCTCAGCTCACCTTTATTCAGAGATGCCTCTGCACGATCCCCCAGCTTTGCAATGAGGACGCTCCTTGCGTGGGGTGTGGGTTGCTGGCTGTATGGGAGATGATTCCCCACCTCAGACCCATTTCAGAATTGTTTACCGCTGGAGCAAGTGCCCTGATAGGGTTTTCCTCTGTATAACTGGTGGGTTCAGGTTTTTTTTTTTCTTTTATGGTTCAAGTTAGATTTTATTCCTCTTTTATGTATTTATAGATATAAGCATGGAAATAATTCATTCCTGTAAATACATCTGTGTGAAGGGAAGAACTTTTTTCTGTATTATTTTTAAATATTATTTTTTTTAATTTTGAAATTTAATTTTATTTATTTTTTTATACAGCAGGTTATTATTAGTTATGTATTTTATGCATATACATGTATGCAGGTCAATCCCAATCTCCCAACTCATCCCACCACCACCACACCATGGCTTCCCACACTTGGTGTCCATACGTTTGTTCTCTACCTCTGTCTCTATTTCTTCCCTGCAAACCAGTTCATCTGTACCAGTTTTTAGGTTCCACATATATGCATTAATATACAATATTTGTTTTCCTCTTTCTGACTTACTTCATTCTGTATGACAGTCTCTAGATCCATCGATGTCTCTACAAGTGACCCAGTTTCATTCCGTTTTATGGCTGAGTAATATTCCATTTTATACATGTACCACATCTTTATCCATTCATCTGTCTGTGGGCATTTAGGTTGCTTCCATTACCTGGCTATTGTAAATAGTGCTGCAATGAACATTGTAGTGAATGTGCCTTTTTGATTTATGGTGTTCTTTGGGTATATGCCCAGAAGTGGGATTGCTGGATCAGATGGTAATTCTATTTCTAGTTTTTTTTTTAACGAAACTCCATACTGTTCTCCATAGTGACTGTATCAATTTACATTCCCACCAATAGTGGAAGAGGGCTCCTTTTGTCCACACCCTCCCCAGAATTTGTTGTCTGTAGATTTTCTGATGATGCCGATTCTAACAGTGTGAGGTGATACCTCATTGTAGTTTTGATTTGCATTTCTCTAATAATTAGTGCTGTTGAGCAGCTTTTCATGTGCGTCTTGGCCATCTCTGTGTCTTCTTTGAAGAAACGTATCTTTAGATCTTCTGCCCATTTTTGTATTGGGTTGTTTGTTTTTTTTAATATTAAGCTGCATGAGCTGTTTATATATATTGGAGATTAAACCTTTGTCCATTGATTCGTTTGCAACTTTTCGCCCCTTCTGAGGGATGCCTTTTTCCATTCCCGTTTTTTTAACCAAAAAAGAAAGAAAGAAAAAGAAGCAGAAAACTAATGTGCATAAAATATGCCTTTTGAAATGGTCGTTTTGAAATATGGACGTCCTTTGAATTTTTTGGTCGATATGTGACCCCAGCATTTGTTTTCAGGGCAGGTGTCATTTACGGGCCTGCAATGATTTTGAATATCAACTGACCATTAGCGCTGGGATTAAAGCTGCTGTTGTGTGAAACGGCCACAAGGTGGCAGCAGTTCTCCCTTACCAATTCTGGTTACTAGGGCAAGAGAGCCTCAATGGAAGTCGTGTTCTAGATTGGAATTTAGAATGGAATGTGCCAGGAGAAAGCCCCTCAAGTTTGTCTCCCTACTTCTTGTTCGTGTTTTTAATTTAATTTTTATTTTTTATTACAGCAAGTTTGATTACAATGTTTGGCTTGTTGGAGGTGTGGATGATGTGGTTCTTTTACACATATACACATGTCTGTTTTTCCTGGGATCCTTTTCTCATGTACGTTATGACAGAATGTTGAGTAGTCTTTTGGTATTCCGTAGGTCTTTGGTGATTATATATGTCACCTGTGTTTGTATAAGTCTGTTAACCCCGATATCGTAATGAAACCAATCCTCACACCTTTCCATTGGTGAACCATAAGTTTGTTTAATGAATCTCTGATTGCCCTTCTCGGTGGAAATATCTGCCCTGGTATCCATTTTTAGGTAACACCTATAAGTGATATGATATGATATGTGTCTTTCACTTTCTGACTTACTGCAAGTCACGTGATTACCTCTAGACTCATCTACGGTGGTGCAAATGGCATTGTGTTCTTTTTTTCCTTGGCTTCTCTTCTGCCTTAGCGAGGTCCGTTTTCAACAATGTGATTGCCTGAGTGTTGTGGATTAGCTGACCTGGGCAGCCTTACCCTGCCGCCCAGCCCTCCCCAGGTGTGCCTGGTTGAGGTCAATATAAACAGCGCTCCAGGCAGCAATAGCCCCTGAAGCTGTTCCTGACTCCATATTCTCTGCCCCGTCAGCAGTCTCGGGGCGGTGCTGGTGGGAGGGAATGAGGGGCCACAGCTTTGTTGGTGGCCCGGTGTGAGTGGGGTTCTGCTGGCCTTTCTGCAGGAGTTGCCAGGCTGCCACCTGTAAAGAAGAGGATGTGTCACCCATACCTTCCGCTGGAATTTCTCTCCGGACAGAGGTGAGGAAGGAAAAAAGCAGTGGGGGCCGGGACAGGTGGGGTATCTCAGGCAGGACAATGGAAAGCTTCCGGAAGAGCGCCCGGGGGCAGGACCACCCTGGCTGGCCTGCAGGCACCAAGTTGGCCTGCGTGCTGTTGCTGGTGTGGCTCCATGGCCCTTCCTCTAGTCTTTCAAGCCCTTGTACATATTCAGGTGTTTTACCTGGGAAGGGTGGGAACAGTTCAGCAGCAGCTGGCCTGGGGCTCAGCTCACCTTTATTCAGAGATGCCTCTGCACGATCCCCCAGCTTTGCAATGAGGACGCTCCTTGCGTGGGGTGTGGGTTGCTGGCTGTATGGGAGATGATTCCCCACCTCAGACCCATTTCAGAATTGTTTACCGCTGGAGCAAGTGCCCTGATAGGGTTTTCCTCTGTATAACTGGTGGGTTCAGGTTTTTTTTTTTCTTTTATGGTTCAAGTTAGATTTTATTCCTCTTTTATGTATTTATAGATATAAGCATGGAAATAATTCATTCCTGTAAATACATCTGTGTGAAGGGAAGAACTTTTTTCTGTATTATTTTTAAAAATTATTTTTTTTAATTTTGAAATTTAATTTTATTTATTTTTTTATACAGCAGGTTATTATTAGTTATGTATTTTATGCATATACATGTATGCAGGTCAATCCCAATCTCCCAACTCATCCCACCACCACCACACCATGGCTTCCCACACTTGGTGTCCATACGTTTGTTCTCTACCTCTGTCTCTATTTCTTCCCTGCAAACCAGTTCATCTGTACCAGTTTTTAGGTTCCACATATATGCATTAATATACAATATTTGTTTTCCTCTTTCTGACTTACTTCATTCTGTATGACAGTCTCTAGATCCATCGATGTCTCTACAAGTGACCCAGTTTCATTCCGTTTTATGGCTGAGTAATATTCCATTTTATACATGTACCACATCTTTATCCATTCATCTGTCTGTGGGCATTTAGGTTGCTTCCATTACCTGGCTATTGTAAATAGTGCTGCAATGAACATTGTAGTGAATGTGCCTTTTTGATTTATGGTGTTCTTTGGGTATATGCCCAGAAGTGGGATTGCTGGATCAGATGGTAATTCTATTTCTAGTTTTTTTTTTAACGAAACTCCATACTGTTCTCCATAGTGACTGTATCAATTTACATTCCCACCAATAGTGGAAGAGGGCTCCTTTTGTCCACACCCTCCCCAGAATTTGTTGTCTGTAGATTTTCTGATGATGCCGATTCTAACAGTGTGAGGTGATACCTCATTGTAGTTTTGATTTGCATTTCTCTAATAATTAGTGCTGTTGAGCAGCTTTTCATGTGCGTCTTGGCCATCTCTGTGTCTTCTTTGAAGAAACGTATCTTTAGATCTTCTGCCCATTTTTGTATTGGGTTGTTTGTTTTTTTTAATATTAAGCTGCATGAGCTGTTTATATATATTGGAGATTAAACCTTTGTCCATTGATTCGTTTGCAACTTTTCGCCCCTTCTGAGGGATGCCTTTTTCCATTCCCGTTTTTTTAACCAAAAAAGAAAGAAAGAAAAAGAAGCAGAAAACTAATGTGCATAAAATATGCCTTTTGAAATGGTCGTTTTGAAATATGGACGTCCTTTGAATTTTTTGGTCGATATGTGACCCCAGCATTTGTTTTCAGGGCAGGTGTCATTTACGGGCCTGCAATGATTTTGAATATCAACTGACCATTAGCGCTGGGATTAAAGCTGCTGTTGTGTGAAACGGCCACAAGGTGGCAGCAGTTCTCCCTTACCAATTCTGGTTACTAGGGCAAGAGAGCCTCAATGGAAGTCGTGTTCTAGATTGGAATTTAGAATGGAATGTGCCAGGAGAAAGCCCCTCAAGTTTGTCTCCCTACTTCTTGTTCGTGTTTTTAATTTAATTTTTATTTTTTATTACAGCAAGTTTGATTACAATGTTTGGCTTGTTGGAGGTGTGGAAGATGTGGTTCTTTTACACATATACACATGTCTGTTTTTCCTGGGATCCTTTTCTCATGTACGTTATGACAGAATGTTGAGTAGTCTTTTGGTATTCCGTAGGTCTTTGGTGATTATATATGTCACCTGTGTTTGTATAAGTCTGTTAACCCCGATATCGTAATGAAACCAATCCTCACACCTTTCCATTGGTGAACCATAAGTTTGTTTAATGAATCTCTGATTGCCCTTCTCGGTGGAAATATCTGCCCTGGTATCCATTTTTAGGTAACACCTATAAGTGATATGATATGATATGTGTCTTTCACTTTCTGACTTACTGCAAGTCACGTGATTACCTCTAGACTCATCTACGGTGGTGCAAATGGCATTGTGTTCTTTTTTTCCTTGGCTTCTCTTCTGCCTTAGCGAGGTCCGTTTTCAACAATGTGATTGCCTGAGTGTTGTGGATTAGCTGACCTGGGCAGCCTTACCCTGCCGCCCAGCCCTCCCCAGGTGTGCCTGGTTGAGGTCAATATAAACAGCGCTCCAGGCAGCAATAGCCCCTGAAGCTGTTCCTGACTCCATATTCTCTGCCCCGTCAGCAGTCTCGGGGCGGTGCTGGTGGGAGGGAATGAGGGGCCACAGCTTTGTTGGTGGCCCGGTGTGAGTGGGGTTCTGCTGGCCTTTCTGCAGGAGTTGCCAGGCTGCCACCTGTAAAGAAGAGGATGTGTCACCCATACCTTCCGCTGGAATTTCTCTCCGGACAGAGGTGAGGAAGGAAAAAAGCAGTGGGGGCCGGGACAGGTGGGGTATCTCAGGCAGGACAATGGAAAGCTTCCGGAAGAGCGCCCGGGGGCAGGACCACCCTGGCTGGCCTGCAGGCACCAAGTTGGCCTGCGTGCTGTTGCTGGTGTGGCTCCATGGCCCTTCCTCTAGTCTTTCAAGCCCTTGTACATATTCAGGTGTTTTACCTGGGAAGGGTGGGAACAGTTCAGCAGCAGCTGGCCTGGGGCTCAGCTCACCTTTATTCAGAGATGCCTCTGCACGATCCCCCAGCTTTGCAATGAGGACGCTCCTTGCGTGGGGTGTGGGTTGCTGGCTGTATGGGAGATGATTCCCCACCTCAGACCCATTTCAGAATTGTTTACCGCTGGAGCAAGTGCCCTGATAGGGTTTTCCTCTGTATAACTGGTGGGTTCAGGTTTTTTTTTTCTTTTATGGTTCAAGTTAGATTTTATTCCTCTTTTATGTATTTATAGATATAAGCATGGAAATAATTCATTCCTGTAAATACATCTGTGTGAAGGGAAGAACTTTTTTCTGTATTATTTTTAAATATTATTTTTTTTAATTTTGAAATTTAATATTATTTATTTTTTTATACAGCAGGTTATTATTAGTTATGTATTTTATGCATATACATGTATGCAGGTCAATCCCAATCTCCCAACTCATCCCACCACCACCACACCATGGCTTCCCACACTTGGTGTCCATACGTTTGTTCTCTACCTCTGTCTCTATTTCTTCCCTGCAAACCAGTTCATCTGTACCAGTTTTTAGGTTCCACATATATGCATTAATATACAATATTTGTTTTCCTCTTTCTGACTTACTTCATTCTGTATGACAGTCTCTAGATCCATCGATGTCTCTACAAGTGACCCAGTTTCATTCCGTTTTATGGCTGAGTAATATTCCATTTTATACATGTACCACATCTTTATCCATTCATCTGTCTGTGGGCATTTAGGTTGCTTCCATTACCTGGCTATTGTAAATAGTGCTGCAATGAACATTGTAGTGAATGTGCCTTTTTGATTTATGGTGTTCTTTGGGTATATGCCCAGAAGTGGGATTGCTGGATCAGATGGTAATTCTATTTCTAGTTTTTTTTTTAACGAAACTCCATACTGTTCTCCATAGTGACTGTATCAATTTACATTCCCACCAATAGTGGAAGAGGGCTCCTTTTGTCCACACCCTCCCCAGAATTTGTTGTCTGTAGATTTTCTGATGATGCCGATTCTAACAGTGTGAGGTGATACCTCATTGTAGTTTTGATTTGCATTTCTCTAATAATTAGTGCTGTTGAGCAGCTTTTCATGTGCGTCTTGGCCATCTCTGTGTCTTCTTTGAAGAAACGTATCTTTAGATCTTCTGCCCATTTTTGTATTGGGTTGTTTGTTTTTTTTAATATTAAGCTGCATGAGCTGTTTATATATATTGGAGATTAAACCTTTGTCCATTGATTCGTTTGCAACTTTTCGCCCCTTCTGAGGGATGCCTTTTTCCATTCCCGTTTTTTTAACCAAAAAAGAAAGAAAGAAAAAGAAGCAGAAAACTAATGTGCATAAAATATGCCTTTTGAAATGGTCGTTTTGAAATATGGACGTCCTTTGAATTTTTTGGTCGATATGTGACCCCAGCATTTGTTTTCAGGGCAGGTGTCATTTACGGGCCTGCAATGATTTTGAATATCAACTGACCATTAGCGCTGGGATTAAAGCTGCTGTTGTGTGAAACGGCCACAAGGTGGCAGCAGTTCTCCCTTACCAATTCTGGTTACTAGGGCAAGAGAGCCTCAATGGAAGTCGTGTTCTAGATTGGAATTTAGAATGGAATGTGCCAGGAGAAAGCCCCTCAAGTTTGTCTCCCTACTTCTTGTTCGTGTTTTTAATTTAATTTTTATTTTTTATTACAGCAAGTTTGATTACAATGTTTGGCTTGTTGGAGGTGTGGATGATGTGGTTCTTTTACACATATACACATGTCTGTTTTTCCTGGGATCCTTTTCTCATGTACGTTATGACAGAATGTTGAGTAGTCTTTTGGTATTCCGTAGGTCTTTGGTGATTATATATGTCACCTGTGTTTGTATAAGTCTGTTAACCCCGATATCGTAATGAAACCAATCCTCACACCTTTCCATTGGTGAACCATAAGTTTGTTTAATGAATCTCTGATTGCCCTTCTCGGTGGAAATATCTGCCCTGGTATCCATTTTTAGGTAACACCTATAAGTGATATGATATGATATGTGTCTTTCACTTTCTGACTTACTGCAAGTCACGTGATTACCTCTAGACTCATCTACGGTGGTGCAAATGGCATTGTGTTCTTTTTTTCCTTGGCTTCTCTTCTGCCTTAGCGAGGTCCGTTTTCAACAATGTGATTGCCTGAGTGTTGTGGATTAGCTGACCTGGGCAGCCTTACCCTGCCGCCCAGCCCTCCCCAGGTGTGCCTGGTTGAGGTCAATATAAACAGCGCTCCAGGCAGCAATAGCCCCTGAAGCTGTTCCTGACTCCATATTCTCTGCCCCGTCAGCAGTCTCGGGGCGGTGCTGGTGGGAGGGAATGAGGGGCCACAGCTTTGTTGGTGGCCCGGTGTGAGTGGGGTTCTGCTGGCCTTTCTGCAGGAGTTGCCAGGCTGCCACCTGTAAAGAAGAGGATGTGTCACCCATACCTTCCGCTGGAATTTCTCTCCGGACAGAGGTGAGGAAGGAAAAAAGCAGTGGGGGCCGGGACAGGTGGGGTATCTCAGGCAGGACAATGGAAAGCTTCCGGAAGAGCGCCCGGGGGCAGGACCACCCTGGCTGGCCTGCAGGCACCAAGTTGGCCTGCGTGCTGTTGCTGGTGTGGCTCCATGGCCCTTCCTCTAGTCTTTCAAGCCCTTGTACATATTCAGGTGTTTTACCTGGGAAGGGTGGGAACAGTTCAGCAGCAGCTGGCCTGGGGCTCAGCTCACCTTTATTCAGAGATGCCTCTGCACGATCCCCCAGCTTTGCAATGAGGATGCTCCTTGCGTGGGGTGTGGGTTGCTGGCTGTATGGGAGATGATTCCCCACCTCAGACCCATTTCAGAATTGTTTACCACTGGAGCAAGTGCCCTGATAGGGTTTTCCTCTGTATAACTGGTGGGTTCAGGTTTTTTTTTTTCTTTTATGGTTCAAGTTAGATTTTATTCCTCTTTTATGTATTTATAGATATAAGCATGGAAATAATTCATTCCTGTAAATACATCTGTGTGAAGGGAAGAACTTTTTTCTGTATTATTTTTAAATATTATTTTTTTTAATTTTGAAATTTAATTTTATTTATTTTTTTATACAGCAGGTTATTATTAGTTATGTATTTTATGCATATACATGTATGCAGGTCAATCCCAATCTCCCAACTCATCCCACCACCACCACACCATGGCTTCCCACACTTGGTGTCCATACGTTTGTTCTCTACCTCTGTCTCTATTTCTTCCCTGCAAACCAGTTCATCTGTACCAGTTTTTAGGTTCCACATATATGCATTAATATACAATATTTGTTTTCCTCTTTCTGACTTACTTCATTCTGTATGACAGTCTCTAGATCCATCGATGTCTCTACAAATGACCCAGTTTCATTCCGTTTTATGGCTGAGTAATATTCCATTTTATACATGTACCACATCTTTATCCATTCATCTGTCTGTGGGCATTTAGGTTGCTTCCATTACCTGGCTATTGTAAATAGTGCTGCAATGAACATTGTGGTGAATGTGCCTTTTTGATTTATGGTGTTCTTTGGGTATATGCCCAGAAGTGGGATTGCTGGATCAGATGGTAATTCTATTTCTAGTTTTTTTTTTAACGAAACTCCATACTGTTCTCCATAGTGACTGTATCAATTTACATTCCCACCAATAGTGGAAGAGGGCTCCTTTTGTCCACACCCTCCCCAGAATTTGTTGTCTGTAGATTTTCTGATGATGCCGATTCTAACAGTGTGAGGTGATACCTCATTGTAGTTTTGATTTGCATTTCTCTAATAATTAGTGCTGTTGAGCAGCTTTTCATGTGCGTCTTGGCCATCTCTGTGTCTTCTTTGAAGAAACGTATCTTTAGATCTTCTGCCCATTTTTGTATTGGGTTGTTTGTTTTTTTTAATATTAAGCTGCATGAGCTGTTTATATATATTGGAGATTAAACCTTTGTCCATTGATTCGTTTGCAACTTTTCGCCCCTTCTGAGGGATGCCTTTTTCCATTCCCGTTTTTTTAACCAAAAAAGAAAGAAAGAAAAAGAAGCAGAAAACTAATGTGCATAAAATATGCCTTTTGAAATGGTCGTTTTGAAATATGGACGTCCTTTGAATTTTTTGGTCGATATGTGACCCCAGCATTTGTTTTCAGGGCAGGTGTCATTTACGGGCCTGCAATGATTTTGAATATCAACTGACCATTAGCGCTGGGATTAAAGCTGCTGTTGTGTGAAACGGCCACAAGGTGGCAGCAGTTCTCCCTTACCAATTCTGGTTACTAGGGCAAGAGAGCCTCAATGGAAGTCGTGTTCTAGATTGGAATTTAGAATGGAATGTGCCAGGAGAAAGCCCCTCAAGTTTGTCTCCCTACTTCTTGTTCGTGTTTTTAATTTAATTTTTATTTTTTATTACAGCAAGTTTGATTACAATGTTTGGCTTGTTGGAGGTGTGGAAGATGTGGTTGGTTCTTTTACACATATACACATGTCTGTTTTTCCTGGGATCCTTTTCTCATGTACGTTATGACAGAATGTTGAGTAGTGTTTTGGTATTCCGTAGGTCTTTGGTGATTATATATGTCACCTGTGTTTGTATAAGTCTGTTAACCCCGATATCGTAATGAAACCAATCCTCACACCTTTCCATTGGTGAACCATAAGTTTGTTTAATGAATCTCTGATTGCCCTTCTCGGTGGAAATATCTGCCCTGGTATCCATTTTTAGGTAACACCTATAAGTGATATGATATGATATGTGTCTTTCACTTTCTGACTTACTGCAAGTCACGTGATTACCTCTAGACTCATCTACGGTGGTGCAAATGGCATTGTGTTCTTTTTTTCCTTGGCTTCTCTTCTGCCTTAGCGAGGTCCGTTTTCAACAATGTGATTGCCTGAGTGTTGTGGATTAGCTGACCTGGGCAGCCTTACCCTGCCGCCCAGCCCTCCCCAGGTGTGCCTGGTTGAGGTCAATATAAACAGCGCTCCAGGCAGCAATAGCCCCTGAAGCTGTTCCTGACTCCATATTCTCTGCCCCGTCAGCAGTCTCGGGGCGGTGCTGGTGGGAGGGAATGAGGGGCCACAGCTTTGTTGGTGGCCCGGTGTGAGTGGGGTTCTGCTGGCCTTTCTGCAGGAGTTGCCAGGCTGCCACCTGTAAAGAAGAGGATGTGTCACCCATACCTTCCGCTGGAATTTCTCTCCGGACAGAGGTGAGGAAGGAAAAAAGCAGTGGGGGCCGGGACAGGTGGGGTATCTCAGGCAGGACAATGGAAAGCTTCCGGAAGAGCGCCCGGGGGCAGGACCACCCTGGCTGGCCTGCAGGCACCAAGTTGGCCTGCGTGCTGTTGCTGGTGTGGCTCCATGGCCCTTCCTCTAGTCTTTCAAGCCCTTGTACATATTCAGGTGTTTTACCTGGGAAGGGTGGGAACAGTTCAGCAGCAGCTGGCCTGGGGCTCAGCTCACCTTTATTCAGAGATGCCTCTGCACGATCCCCCAGCTTTGCAATGAGGACGCTCCTTGCGTGGGGTGTGGGTTGCTGGCTGTATGGGAGATGATTCCCCACCTCAGACCCATTTCAGAATTGTTTACCGCTGGAGCAAGTGCCCTGATAGGGTTTTCCTCTGTATAACTGGTGGGTTCAGGTTTTTTTTTTTCTTTTATGGTTCAAGTTAGATTTTATTCCTCTTTTATGTATTTATAGATATAAGCATGGAAATAATTCATTCCTGTAAATACATCTGTGTGAAGGGAAGAACTTTTTTCTGTATTATTTTTAAATATTATTTTTTTTAATTTTGAAATTTAATATTATTTATTTTTTTATACAGCAGGTTATTATTAGTTATGTATTTTATGCATATACATGTATGCAGGTCAATCCCAATCTCCCAACTCATCCCACCACCACCACACCATGGCTTCCCACACTTGGTGTCCATACGTTTGTTCTCTACCTCTGTCTCTATTTCTTCCCTGCAAACCAGTTCATCTGTACCAGTTTTTAGGTTCCACATATATGCATTAATATACAATATTTGTTTTCCTCTTTCTGACTTACTTCATTCTGTATGACAGTCTCTAGATCCATCGATGTCTCTACAAGTGACCCAGTTTCATTCCGTTTTATGGCTGAGTAATATTCCATTTTATACATGTACCACATCTTTATCCATTCATCTGTCTGTGGGCATTTAGGTTGCTTCCATTACCTGGCTATTGTAAATAGTGCTGCAATGAACATTGTAGTGAATGTGCCTTTTTGATTTA